>NC_141546.1:40355000-40575000 GCF_021556685.1 Rattus norvegicus | reverse complement strand
CTGGACACTCAGTCACAAATCCTCATGCTTGTGGAGATGGAGCCCCTGCTTGATGACCTATGATCTATGAACAGACTACTTTACCGTCATCACATGCTGCAAGAGGGGCAGTAGCCCTGGAAGCTACCAGATGACTGAGTAGAATACCAGATTATCGCCTAATCAGGCTATGACCCTGATTACATCTTGCGTGGTATCTTTCGCCATTGTTAGTGCCAGAAATTTAAGCATCATAGCAAATCTGTTAATACCCACGCTTCTTAACCTTGCACACCTCAGCAAATCTTTATATTGCCCAGTTTCTTCTCACATCTCATCCTCTGCACATCTTCTTGAACACACAGATTGTCTCCATTAAGCTGTTCTCTTGATAGCCTACCTTTGATTAGACTCCATCTTGGGGTCTTTAAATACTCTGTAGAAACATCCTTTTCCATGTTCTTGGAATCTCATGTCTTGGCTTTGGCATTTTGTGTGTGTGTGTGTGTGTGTGTGTGTGTGTGTGTGTGTGTACACATGTGGATCTCATGGAGCCTTTGGATCTCATGGAGCTGGAATTACAGGCATTTGTGAGCCATTAGGAGGACCTCCACAAGAGCAGATCCAGCTAATCACCAACAGGCATTTCCCCAGCCCATGCCCAAGCTCACTAAGGCCTTATATACCAAGAAGAAAATAGGCTCAAGGCTTAGATGCTGGACACTCTTGCAGTAAAACTTAGTTTGATAAGGCTTTTATGATTAATATTCTTTAAGGTGACTCAACCAGGAACTGTTGTTCATTCCTAACGTGATTGTTAGAATTCACTATCCTCAGTTTAAATAACACAACACTGTTCTGTACAGTTTAAAAAAAAACAAACAAGTTGACTTCGGAGAGCTTCACACTAAATATTTTTACAGTCTGACATAGCTCTCCTGTTTTAATTCTGATAGCATTATTTACTTATTTATCTATCCATCTATCTTTATCTATCTACTTATATGAGTCTGAGTGTGTTTGCGTGCGCACACACACACGCATGTGTGGTCACATGGGCATGTATCATGGCACATGTGTGGAGGGTGGAGGACTAAGTGCAGGACTTGGTTCTCTCCTATCATGTGTGCCCCAGGGATCCATGCAACAAGCACCTTTACCTGATAGCCATCTAACCAGCTCCTAATGTAGTTGAAACAAGGACCACACTGGGCTTTGTAGACCTAGAATTGATAAACCATCATATTTCTTCATACTGTTTGCTGTAAGTTGTATGGTTCTGTTATAGAATGGGGTAAAGAGAGAAGGTATCAATGGAAGGCTGTTTGAAAAAAACAGCGGGATTAGCGTTTTAAAGAACGAGCTGAGCCGCTCAAAGTTAACATGCACAGTACTTTATCAGTCACTAATTAGAAACTGAAGAATCACCGTGTCAAAAGACAGCCTATCTCTTTCACTCCGGCTCCAACTTTTTCCAATTATTTCTCCCCATGGTCTCAAGGATAAGGCCATTTGTCTTGGTAGAAATAAATTAATGGCTGCCATTGAGTATATTAGGATGTTTGGTTAAAATATGGCTACTCCATCTTTGTTCCTAGCAATACAGTCTACTGGTTCAATTATCTCTGCTCCACAGCAGAACGAGTCTCATATGTTACGTGATGGACCTTCCTGCTCTTTATCCTACAGTCAAGGCTTGTGAAGGCCAAGGCAACCATTGTTTATATATGTTGCTAAAAATAGTCCAAAAGCCAGAGTCTCCAGCCTGTATTTTATAACCCCTGCCCCAGTGACTAGAGCCTTCTGTTCCTTTTACAGATCAAAAGAGGGAAAGTTCTATACCCTTCTCGTTTTTTCTAGAAGGTTCTTTCTTCTGGCAGCTTCAGTCTTTAATAATGTATGCAACCTTTACTTTGCATTGATAAAGGAGCAGAAGGGAAGAAAGAGACGATGAAGATGAGCATTGTATTCCCAGAAGCTTAGATCACATTGGTTTGGCTGAGATTCTTTCTGTTGTTTTCACCACAGCAGGGCCACATAAATGCCACAAAGTAGCTTTGTGTTTTGCAGAAAACTCTGAAGTCATAGCATAGTGAAAAGACCCCTAACTACCTCCTACCCGTTTTGTCCCCATGCTGGGATTCCTGGTGTGCATCAACTGACCCAAGCCATGTGGTAATGGAGATTCAGCAGTGCTCCATGCATGAGTGCTGCATAAGCTGTCTACCCACTGGACCTGGTATACCACCTTGTCTTGTGGGATCTCTACCTTTGTGAGCATTCCTCTGCTCAAGCTCTAGTCTTAGTACATACTTAGGCTTCAGAACTCAACTCTAACTCAATTTTCTTAGCTATGGAAAAGGAACCTGGTGGTCATTTGTGAGGTATTTGAAAGCAAATTATTTGGTAGGATCTAAACAGCAGAGAGACTTGAATAGTTCTAGCTGGGTCAATTGGGATGTGTGCAGGGACATATTTGACTGTGAAGATGATGGGTTGAAGAGGTGGCTTAGTGATATAACAGATGCTTTCTGCACAATGGAAAGGCCTGGAGGATGGATCCCAGAACTCACAGAGCAAACTGCACGTCAGGCACATGCGTGTGAACAAAGATTTGATGGAGGTAGAGACGGGAGGGTTGCTGGGCCTTGCTGGCTTTCACAGAGGAAATGTGAATTGCACATTTAGAGAGAAACCTCCAAGTAAAAAACAGTCTGAGAGTGATAGGAAGCGACATTCCATGCCCACTTCTGGCATCCAAGAATGCACATGGCCACACACCTAAATGTGAACACACACAAACACACATGCATGCACACAAACACAGACTTGGAATAGAGCCTTATGTTGCTCAAACTGGCCTCAAATTCCTTGTAATCAAGGTTGAACTCATATTGCTCTATCTGCCTCCTAACTGCTGGGATTGTACCACCATGCCCAGTTTATGAGGTCCTAACCAAACCCAGCACTTTGTTTATGCTAGGCAAGCATTCTACACACTGAGCTATGTCTCTGGCCATATACATACATGTGGTGTGTGTGTGTGTGTGTGTGTGTGTGTGTGTGTGTGTGTGTGTGCGCGCGCGCGAGTGCATGTATCTTGGTGATATTTTACCTTTAGCAGGTCTAATGGACAGGAAAGACAATAGTCTTTGGAACCAGTAGAATGGGTTTTCTAGAGCTCAGTCACTTCAGAACTATTTGATAAGTAACAAATTAAATGCCTTCTTGCTATTCTTTCAATAACATCAACAATAGCAATAATAATAGTAATAATAATAATAATAATATCTCACTAGGTAGCATCAAGTAATAAGGAAATATAAGGTACACCTGAGACATCAGTAATTAGTGCCCGTGTTTCCTCTTGAGCCCTAAGAAACGATGGCAGTTTTAATGGGCAGCAGGTGTGGTTTTCCAACCCTCTGTACTGATTGAGGGTCCATACCTCTCCCTGGAATTTCAGACACCAGAGACTTTAAAATGGAGAAACGTCTATTGTTCGACCATCAGACATACGCAATGGTCAGCGATGTGTTCTAGGGGCAAGGGCCTTAAAACCCACTGAGTGCTGGACACAGGGTCGGACAGAAGCTGGGCTAGCCATTCCTTTTACTTATGTCAGAGCTGAAGTTTTTAATACTGTGATGAATGTGTAAGAATCACCGTTCAGAACATAAGCAGAAAATAAAATTCCATTTCTAATGACTTCATTTAGAAAAGCAATTCTTAAGGAGGGCAGTGATTTCACAATGGGCAAATGATCACTCTGGCACTATGTGAAGAGAATAATTAAAGTCAGCTTTTCACAGGCCTTTTAAAAGCAGCGCAGAGTATGTGAGCATGAAGATATGTACACACAATCGATATATCATTATGCTAAATTTTTTATTTAGCATTTTATGGTTCCTTATTCTTCCTCTTTTTTATGGAACAAGTGACAGTTTGAAAAGGAAGGTTTGTGGCAGAGGTGAGACATTGGCAGGATCAAATGTCCTGTGTGTGTGTGTGTGTGTGTGTGTGTGTGTGTGTGTGTGATGGGCTGAGGCCCAAAACTGGCTTCTAGAGCTCTCTGTGCTTACATGGCAATACCTTCCATGTTTGAGCTGTGATGTTGGTTCAGCCAGCAAAGTGCTTGCTACCATGCAAGCATGAGGACCAGAGGTCAAGTCTCCAAAAACACAGGTGCCCCGTGTTTGTGACTCCATTGCTTGAACAAGAAACAGAGAGGTGTTAAGACAAATAGTGCTTTAATTCAGAGAGACTCAGCTTGCATACATGTTACAGCTTTGCTTCTTCAGTGATCTTCCAAAGGAATGTGTGTTGTGGGGTCTGGCCTCATGGGAGGGGCTGTTAAGAGTTACAGGGCTGGAGAGAGGGCTCGATGGCTCAGTTAGTAAAGTGCTTGGCTTGCAATTGGGAGGACCCAAGTTCAATCCCCAGAATGCTGGATTTGCTCCTTGGCACCTCTGAGATATCAGAGAAGCACAATTCTAAAAGTTCTTGCCACCTAAGCCTTGGAACCTGAATTTAATCCCAAAGCAAACCAACTAAAGGAGCCAAGGCATGGCAGTGCGTACCTGTAATCCCACTGTTGGGGAGCGACAGGATAGGTTGGCCCTAGGCCAGACGGCCTTTCTCAATCAACAGGCTCTAGGTGCTAGTGAGAGACCCTGACTCACAATAGAATATAGCTCGAACCCAAGAAACAACACCAGACCTGAACACACATGCAACAGACATGTGACATGCATTCCTTCACATACAAACAGAGAAGCAAACAGGTAAGTAAGTAAACAAGTAATTATAAGTAAATAAGAAGAAATGGAGGCAAAAGGGCTTTGGCAGGTATCTCCAACAGGGCTGATAAGCAGTGTGCTATTGAAAAGTGTGGCCTGGTCGGTTCTCAGTATGTCTTCAGATGTGGTTGTGGGAAACGTTGGCCGACTTTGGAAGGAGACTGGATTTCCTCACTCCCAGCAGGTTCCAACAGAAGCCACGAGATTGCTAAGGTGTGGCTACTGTGCATGACCGCCTTAGAAGTGGATAGCATGACTTCGCCTCCATACCCTGGCATTTGAAGCCCACAGCCTCCAGCTTGGCCTCAGGAAGGAAGAGAGACCAGTAACTCTTCCCTGGGAATGTATTTAGGGCTTGGAGCAGGGATTCAGGCTCAGCACTGGGTGATTGCAAGGGATGAGGATCCAGCCTCTCCAAACTTCAAGTCTTAGGGTTTAATCTGACAAGAGGAGGGGAAGACACCCGAACATCCATCTGAACATGACCACTTGCTTCGATTGCCCAGAGCAGAAGTTAGTGCTTTCCCTCTATCGTGGATTCCAGGGAACAAACGCAAGCCCTAAGCCTTTTATGGCAAGCCCTTTAACATGCTAAACCGTGTCACTGGCTAACCGTGTTAAAAATTATAGTTTTAGTTATTACCAAAGAAGAGTTGCAAGGGGTCCCATTCTTTGGTAGCAGAAGTTCTGCTTTCGAAGTCAGAATCTTGCTACTCCCACACAAAACAAACAAGCAAGCAAGCAAACAACCAAACAAACAACAAAGCACCTTTGAGACAGTTGATGGCAGGTTCTCCACTCTGTAGTTACGAGCTGACTCCGGAATTTCTCAGCCCGAGCCTTTGCCTCTCGGCTGTGCTGTGGAACCACATGCTCTCACTCTGCACCCTGGCCAAGTCTACTCCTGCCTCTGGCCACCCATTTGTGGTAAGGGGAAAAGCACAGAGTCCCTCCCTTGAAGGTTGAGGAATAACAGGGAACAGGAATCCATGGGGGATTTTTGCTCTGAAATTTCAAGGTCCAAGGTATACATATGGATACATACTCTGCCTATATATAATACCATCGATAACTCTAAAATTCTTACAGAGCTTGAATATAGTAGAATTCTTTTTTTCAGTACAAACATGTCAGTAAGAATCCTCTTATCTTTAGAAGATGGAGGAGCTAGGAATGTGGCTCAGTCGATGAAGCTCTTCTTCACAGAGGTGTGAGATACTGAGTTCAGATACCCAGACCTCAGGTAAGAAGCTGGCATGGGATTTGCATCTCTCATTGTGCTTGGAGAAGCAGGGAGATGAAGCTACCTTGGACTCATTGGGCAGCCAGTGTAGGAATCAGTGAGGTCTAAGCCAATAGGAGATCATGTCTCAAAACGGTAAGATGGCCTCTCTAACTTGCATACATGCTACACTACACTGCAGTATAAAGTATGCTTTCTTCTCTCTCTCTCTCTCTCTCTCTCTCTCTCTCTCTCTCTCTCTCCTCTTTCCTTTTTTTTTTTTGCAGTAGGTGGAAACTGTTTCTTGGTAGGACTGACTCCACAGAAAGCTTCGAGGGTTACTTTTTAACTAAAGTAATTCTGTACACTACAACCCTGTTCTTCCTCAACAGATTCTGGTCAACTGGGTCTATTAGGTAGTTGGCGCCTGCTTAACCTACATTTTCCATATTTATTTATTGTGGGATGCAACAGTTTGGTGCTTGATGACATATTTAAAGTGATTTACATATCACCATGAAGCCAATGCGAATTAGAGAATGACACAGGAGAAAATATTACATTGAGTACATATATCAGGGCGCGCGAGTCCAAAGCTAGGAACAATTGAGACATCCCCATCTGATGCAAGGCTTAAGCGGAGGCTCTGAGGTGACCCCGGGACAACCTTCACTCCATCAGCTGGGACATCCTCTTTCGCCTCTTCAGAGAGGACGGTCTTGAGCAGGGATCAACATCAGTGCCACAGGAGAGGAACAGGGAATGGCTGGCAGCTGTAAAGAGAGCCTTGGCTTAAGCAGCAGAAAAGCATCTGAGAAACACCACAGCATGCCTGCGGCACTGTCCTGAAACCAAGGGACCCACAGTCATTGTGGCAGAATGTCAAGGCAGTGTCTTCTCCGAACAGCTTGTCACTTCATGTGTGTGGGAATGAAGCATGCTCCCCTAACAGGGGAGTCGCAGATACTGGCAGGCGCTCTTGTCTGGCAGCTCCTCACCCTTTAATGGGCACCTCAGGTGACATCAACCTGCAGCACAACTTCTGTTGCTAAGATTCAGCCTCTTAAAGCCTGTCCTGGGTCGGCTATTTATGCACTTAAGTGGAACGGCAAGACCCAAGCTGCCCCTGAGATTCAGCGTGGACACAGTAATTGCTTTCCTTCCTGGCCGGTGATGCATCTGCCTCAGTGGACCAGAGCACACCACCTCAGTCCGTCAGAACGGGAGCAACGGCAGGAAAGCGCAGGAGGAAATAGAAAAATGTCAAAGAGCTCCGGGTTAGACATTGCATTTCGCAGCTGCCATTAAGCTCTGTCAGGAGGGAAGATGAAAATGCTAATTGACAGGTTTAGTTATGTTTTATTGTCTTCTGGTTGCTGAGTAAGTCATCGGATGGTGCCGTTTAATCATTAATGGAAAGCTTTAGAGGGACCCACCGGTTGTCTGCTGTTCCTTTTACCCTCTTTACCGAGGGGTCTCAAACTATTATATTCTGCCCGTACAGAGAGGAGGAAAAGACTGTAAACATTTATAAGGACTGATACAAGTCGTAATTGACACCACACGGACATCCTCTTTCTTTCATACATGGGATCTAGAGGATAGAACTCAGGTCGTCATGCTTGCCAGTAAAACGTTTTGGAGTAATTCACCTCCACAGTCCCCTCTTTCAGAAAGCTTGGTGGAGAAAGAATGAGTGGTCACTACTCTTGGTTGAAGGAAACATTAAAGGAGACTCCAAATTTAACCAAACCCCCTTTTTTCCCTTTTGTAATGGGAGGCTCCCAGTTAGTGCAGATTTCCACACACAATCCACACCTCATCATTTGTCCCTGCCTTGTGGGTCTCCTATGGGAAAAGAATTCTCATGTTAAAGGATCACGGCGAATTGTTCTTCCCTTGAAAGTTCCCGGCACTTAATGATATCCCAGAACTGTTCATCTGAGACTGAAATGTCAGCTCATTTAAGAAATCTGAGCCCCTGCATCTAGCCTGTCCTTCGCATAATGTTTTATACACACTTCTGTCATTCGTGGACGTATCGGTGGACCTCCCCAGATGAATTAGTAGCTTTCGCTCCTTGTTACCGACATACTGTAATAGAGTTCACTGTGATTTTCCCAGGTCTCCATTATGTGTTCATTATTCAAAACGTTTAAATATTTAACACCTTGCCTGCCAGAGTTTGTCCAAGACAATCCAGGCTGTGGAGACTCTAGGAGCCATATCTGTGGCAGGAAAAGTGTAAAGTGGTCACTGTCAAACTTTTTGGTCTGCAGCATAGGTGGATTTCAAGTGGTTTTTTTCTTAAAATATGGGGAGGTAGCCCAGAAGAGACTCAGTGGGTAGGAACAGCTTCTGGGAAGATCTGAGTTTAAATCCCCAGTACCAACGTAAAAAGCCAGACAGGGTGAACATCCCTTTAACTGCAATGCTACGGGTGGGGGACAGTCAACAGGATGTCTAGAGATCGCTGGGCGTCATCCTACCTTCAGGTTCAGTGAGAGGTCTGGTCTCAAGGGAATGAGAGAGAGAGTGATAGAGCAGGATGCCGGACATTGTCCTCTGTCGTCTGCAGATATATACGCAGGCACGTGCAACACCTACACGTGTGTATATCCACGACACACACATGTCACGTGTATAAACACAAGCTACAGATGAATTACACTGCCTCAAGCGTCTTGATTCTCACGAAGCTGAGCTCATCTGTTAAACTCTGCTGTGTTGTGCGTTGTGGTTGTGGGTCCTCTCTTTCCTTCAGTTCCGTTGTTCCGTTATCTCCCTGAAACTGGCACAGACAAGCAGATGCTCAGGGAGGCTTGGACGGAGAAGGGGATGTGGAGTTCCTGGAAACCAACTCGATGAGATCACTGCAGACTCCTGGGCAGTGGGAGAGGGTGTGTGTGTGTGTGGGGGGGGTGGGGTAGAAAGAATTCAGCCTCAAATCTGCTTCTACCAACTGGACGACCTTGCTCCATATGCTTTTAGTGTCTAATATGTATATATATTATGTACATATCTGTAATCTCTATATGTTCTATACACATAAAATCTGTTATGTGTATATAATCTATATGCTACATATAAAATCTGTTAAATAAATGTATAAACTATGTGCTATAAACACATATAAGATCTATATCTGTTATGTATGATATCTATAATGTAATAGACATGAGATTCATGTTTGCTAGATATACATATATAAAATCTGTTATATATTAATATAAATATATGTTTTAGACAAATATAAATCTGTATAATATATATGTGGTCTATACATTTATAAAATCCATATTGTCTATAAAAACTATATATTATATGCACATGTAAAAGATTTTATATACATGTCTTTTATATACATATCTGATGCCTATGTGTGCTTTATAACATATAACATATATACATATATGTTATAAACACATGATGTGTGTATGTCTTTATGTTCTTATCTTGTGCTTGGCTTTCTCCTTCCTTAAAAGTAGGTACATACCGAAGACAGAGAGCTTCAGCTCACTTTCCCTGCCCCTTTGCCCACTGGCTTTTGACTGGTTAGTGACTGGCATGTTAAAGCTATGGGTCTGTATAGATGAGGGAAAGTGGCCTGGCTCCTCGCCTCCCGTGGTGACAGAGATGAATTAGGACATTGAAGAAGTCAGACCCAGCCCAGATGCTCAGTAGTATACAGAGTGACTGCTAGAGTAGGTATTCAGTGGCCACTGGAGGACGTGCTCTGACACACGTTTCCTCACTTTGGTTACTTGAGTACGGGGTCTGTAACTCTGTAGGAAATTCTCCTTTGTTTGACTAAATTCAGGCCAGTTCAGCAAAAGTTTTAGTGGAAACCCTAAGAAGTTTCCCCTCCTGT
This sequence comes from Rattus norvegicus, assembly GCF_021556685.1. Classification (NCBI taxonomy): domain Eukaryota; kingdom Metazoa; phylum Chordata; class Mammalia; order Rodentia; family Muridae; genus Rattus; species Rattus norvegicus. Next base: position 40,565,129 of record NC_141546.1, on the reverse strand, counting down.
CTGACCTGCTTCAGACATAGAAGAATCAGAGGGGTTAAAGGATTTCCAGAAGTTTTCATTCCTGCTCAGGGTGACTCAGCTGCCAGTGAAAAGGACTTTTGTATACAATTTCTGAAGACGAAAGACCCAGGTTTTAAATACTTGTTATCTAAATCCAAGTTAAAAACTTTTGAAAGGTTTTCTCAGTGACCCTGAGAGAAAAACAAGCTTTAGAGAAATCATGGTGCCATGTGGGACTCTTGTTTTCTCAAAGAGGGTAGCCTTAACTATTTCCCAGAGCTGCCCTTGAGGGGGATTATCTGTGCAGGAAGCCTTCAGTGCTCCTCCTCCACTTCCGGTTTGATGAGTGAAGTTCCTTAAAGCTGTCATTTCCAGCTTTGGGTTGCACTGTACTTTGAAAGCCTCCTGGGGCTGAGGCTGTATGCAAAGAAGGACTGGAGTGTTTGAAGCTTAGAGGCCAGGATTTCCTGTGCTCAGCAACTTCTTGCCATCACCCAGAGGAATTCTGGGCTTTTCCTTTTCCACATAATTTCCCTCCTTGGACTCAACAGCTGAGCTCAAAGAAGCATTGGGGATTGATTAATGGTGGATGGATTAAATGTGTGCACACAACTTGAACCCTTTAAAAATGTCTTTTGCAAGTGTAGCCACTGGTAATTGCCTAGGCCCCTTTAGACAGTGCTTCACCCAGGATCTTCTGAACAGTGATCATGAAGCCAGTTGATTCACCAAATAAATAAGTGAATACATGAGATACGGAATTAGAAGGGGAAATGGTTCTGAAGAGGAAGGGATCGGTGGGAATTAAAGGTAGAAAGAGCAGATAATGGGGTGGGTTGGTAAAGTGCATTATATACATGAATTAACACATGCTAATGGAGACCGAAGAATACCATTAATTAAGTAGATGGATATTATTTGCAGATGGTCCAAATGCTAAGAATATTCAGTCTTTCTTTTTGTAGTTAAACTCTTAGAGGAATTTGGGGGCGCTTTTAGTCTCTTGGTTCTGAAAATGAGTCCCTGAGCAGATAGCTCGAGCATCCTGGTCCCCCAGGCATGTGTCAGAATGCAAATGTTCACGTCTCTCTTCCAAGCAGTGAATCAGGGCTCTGGGGGCAAGGTGCAATCTGTTTCAACAAGCCTTTCGGGTAATTCCTGGGACTCACTGTCTAAGGCACTTCAGCATCTGATCTGGACACCCTTCCTCATTAAGAGGAAGCCGGCAGAGCTCTGAGGCAAAAGGCTATCCTAGAGTGAACGTATCCCAAAGTCTGATCACAGAACAGGTTCTACAGTTCCTGGGAAACCATTTTCTGAGCAAAAATCTCACATCTCACGCTGTGGGGAAAGGTAAGTTTACACCTTTGGCTTAGGGGACTTGAAAACCTTGCTTTCTGCTCCGTATCAGGTCTGACCTTCTTACCTGGACTAACTCAGCTTTCTCTTCTGTAAGACAGAGATGGAAACTCACCACGTTAGTGGCATGAGGTAAACAAGAAGCTCATTTTGTGCTGGAGAGTAGACAGGAAAGTGTTATGTAAATGTCACCTTCAAACTACCTTCCTCCCAGCTCATGCCTAAGTAGCCTTGTTTTTCCTAAACCTGGGTCTCAGTGGCAGTGGGATGCTGACGTCAGGACAGACGACCCTGTGGGCTGCTGGGTTGGCTTTTCTAGCTGCAGACTGTTGTTCTTTGCATACTGTATTGCAGTTTTCATCAACGTAAACAGTGGTGTATTTAAAGATTAGAAGGACTGTGTTTAATCAAACCTATTGACTTTTCTCTTAATCCTTATATATAAAATTGGCTCCACAGAAATGAGGACTTAGGGGCTAGTACAATACTCACTTTACACACTGATTTATGAGAGACGGTAGTAGATGTATGTTTAAAAATTATTAGACACACAGGCAACTTTTAAGGGAAGCGTGTGCGCGCCTGTGTATGTCTGTGTATGTGTGTGTGTGTGTTGGTGTGGGTATGGCTGTGTGTGTGTGGGTGTGTGTGCCTGTGTGGGGTGTGTATGTATGTGTGTGTGTGTGTTGGTGTGGGTATGGCTGTGTGTGGGTGTGTGTGTGTATCTGTGTGGGTGTATGTGTGTGTCTCTGTGTGTGTGTGTCTGTGTGTGGGTGTGTGTGTCTGTGTGTGTGTGGGGGGTGTGTTTGTGTGTATGTGTGTGTCTGTGTGTGTCTGTGTGTCTGTGTGTGTGTGTGTGTGTGTGTGCCTGTGTGTGTGTTAGGATCAATTGTAAAAACAAAGAACTCTAAAGCTTTAGCTCCTTCGGTTTACTCTTTGCCTTAGAGGAGGTATAATATTAAGCTACTGACGACCCTAAAGACTGCGGTAAGGTAAATGATTTGCTGTGGAACTGGGACGTGTTCCAGAGTTCCTTTTTGCTTGAAGTGGGATATTGATGAGAGCCAAACACGATGCCCTTGTCCACGCCTTTATGCTGAGCTTGAGGAAGAACAAGAAGACAATTGCCTTAAAAAGAAGACAGATGCTGTAATAGCCAGCCTGATAGGAAATTAGATGTTTCCATGTGTGGAGAGCCAGGTCTGTTGTGTACCTCCAGGCCCCATCTCCTTTTTTTTTTATTTTACCCTGTCAGACGGGTGTAGCATTCAGATACAAAGTTTTCTCTCAGCCTCAGCACAGCACTGACATTTGCTAAAAATGTCTCTAGGAACTTCCGTCGTTCTGTACGATCAGAGAGCTCAAATACAACCCTGGATTCTCTAAGGGCAGAGCTTGCATAGACAGTCAAGGATACTGGAACGGAGCCTCGGTGTCTGTTCAGGACAGCACAGCACGTGTCTAGAGACCTGCTATCCCTGGGTCTCTGCCGTTACCATCCCTCGTATGTTCACTTTTTGCATCCCTTGCGTGTCTGGGCTCATACACTTTTTGAAAGGTTGAGTCTGGCTAGTGTACTCCTCTGGGCCTGGGAGGGGCTAAGTCAGAACAAATCAACCATCAACACTGAGCCCATGCTGAGCTGGCGATGACCTATGTGTGCTGACTCCTTTCTGAGGATGGAGCAGGAGGTCACCTCTGTAATGCAGAATACAACGTGTCCATTAATGCAGAACACAACGTGTCCATGACTCCAGGACCTGTGTGCTGTTACAGCAAGGTATAAACCCTGGCTGTAACCGAGCTTCACCTGGTTGAAGGGCTGTCCCATGAAGCCCCAAGAACTGAGCTCAGAATATGAGAGGGAGAGTAACTAGGAGGTGAACTGCCCTAAGGGGAGGTTAATAGTCACCGAGGAGCCTTTTGAGTGAATGCCAGGCTGACATTAACCCCTTCATTTTGTACCTCTACCTAAGCCAATGATGAGGTTTTTTGGGGAAAAAATTGATGTGTAAAAGATGAGTAGAACTATCCCCTGGTCTTAGGGGTATTCACTGGCTTGAGAGTTTACAGCCGAACTGGTGCAGGGACAAACGGCTTCAGCCAGCTTACCCAGGACTTGTCCAGTGTGAGCCCTGCAAGGGTCATGCTGCCAGTCTTGAACAAACAGGGGGGTAGCTTACAGCCCAAGAGGCCAGGGGGCCTTCAGGGCCAATTCCTATATTTCCCAGAGTGAGAAGCAAAAAAAAAAAGCATTTAGTTAGCAGAGACTGGGGCCAAATGCAACTGATGAGACAAAGAGTCTTGGAACCTTCAGTTCTCTCCAGCTTGTCTGGGTTGGCTGAGACAGACCAACAGAGTGGTCTTTACAAGTCAGAGAGATTTCAAGATTCCAAGAGACTGTTAAATGGTAGAGTCTCTGTGTAACAGTGAGAGGCTAATTTGACTATCCTCTCTGTGAAGGTTGAAAAGTCTAGTCCCCCAAACAGAATGGCAACTCTACTTCTTGGCACTCACACACATGGCCTCCAGAATCTGGGAACACTAGGCAGTTTGCCCCCCACTCCAGAAACAAGTAACAATATTAATAGCTGAATTAGGGTCACCTGAAGTTTATCCCAATCTCCATGCTTTCAGTTGCACAAAGGAGAGCTCTTTCCATGTTAACTAGCCCTATTCTTGTGTGTGATTCCTTATTGCAGCTAACTTAATTTTGCAGGAAAAGCCCTGATAACTAATTATCTGACATTTGCATACTCTGAACCAATTCCCCAAAATATTTGCATAAATTTTCTGATGTTCCCCGTGACTCTTTAACAACCCTCATCATAGAAAACTGCCTTCCTTAATTGATTTAGCACATCTGCACTGTCTGAATGTGGCTGATTTCTGTGTGTGTTTGTGGGGTTAGGGGCAGAGGCCAGAGGGATGCGGGTAGGTAAATTCCATTTTAAGTTAACTGAGTTGTTTCCCTAAGAGTGAGTATTGAAAACTAGCCCTGTGTCCTGGGTGACTTGTCCTAGAACAGAACACACGCAGAAGCCTGGTGTGGCCTCAGTGCACAGCCCTTTCCTGAAATTGGCTTAGGTGGCAGCTTATGTCCTTGCAAAGATATGTCCACAAATAACAGTAAGAGCGGATATGGGACTGGTGAGGTGGCTCAGCCAAGCCTGAGGGCCTGGGTGATGCTCAGAGCCTGTATGGTAGGAAGAGAGAACTGACTCCTGCAGGTTGCCCTCTGACCCCTACAGGTATGCTGTGGCACATGCCTGTCCTCACATTATGAGCAAACGCTGGCACGTAGGATTTAAAAACGTGACAAAGGGAAAGTCCTAGTCCAGGTGGGCCTGTGTAGCGTTGTCCCAGATGCTGCTCTTCTGCCCACAGAGAATTGTAGCTGTTGCTTGCTTTCTATTACTCTAATCAAGCCTGCTTTCTTTGTTTCTTTCTTTGTACCTAATGCAAGGGCACAAGGGCACAACTTCTAGCTTCCCGTATCCTATTCTGAAACAAGCTTTTTAAAAAGAAACTTGGCACGGTTTGTTACTGAATGGTGTTGGGTGTTATCTGTAGCCTCGGATGGGTTGTGCCTCTTGAGGGGTGGTGGGGTGGGACATGGGGAGGAAGGGATGGGAAGCCATCGGTGATGGCTACAGAGTGAGCTTGGCATCACTGGGTGTGTTAGCTAAGCACAGATTTCAAGGGTTCCCCATAGCCCCCGATAAGGATTTGGGGGGGAAAGCCAGAGAGTGGGGAGGATGGTTCAAACAAGTCTTCTGGGGATGGTAATTGCACAGGCCAGCACAGCAGCTGATCTGATCCTCATAAATAGAAGAATGCTTTTCTGAAGTAGGGCATTTAGCTGAGGCTCGGGGAAACATCTTCATCAGGCATGGCAGAATGGAGAAGGCAAGCAGGGGCCAGATAGTGGGAAGAAGGAGCCCACATTCTGGCACCACCTTCCTTCTGGGGAAGGCTCGGAACCCAGGCTGGGGCTGTGTGTACAAGACTCCCTCAGTGTGTGCTTCAGAACACATAAACACATACGCATGCCTCATAAACGCCACGGGCAGACTTGTTAGAAATGTGAATGGTTAGTGCTTTCTTCATCTCCAGAGGTCGGGGAGCCAAGCAGCAAGTGGTTCTCAGGAAACAGGCCAGGGAATTCTGACCTCATTAAATTCTAGGAGACCATGTTTGGCAAAGGCTGGGGTAATACTGTGTGATCACCGGGCAGTCACTCTCCGTGTTATCCGGAAACTCCGTTCCAAGCACTTTCACCTCAGCTCTCTCCAATGGGAGATTTCTACAAATTCTATCACACATTTAATTCATCTTGTCCGTCAGCAGATAAGAAACGCCTTTCCTTCTGAGTCAGGAAGACTTCCCACAGTAAGAACAAAATGGCTTTCTAATTACCTTTCAAACAGGAGCAGGGCTATTTACTTCTGGTGGCATCAGCCCTCCAGGGACCCACCCATAAAAGCTCTTTTTAATCAGAGGAGTGGTAATCACTTCAGACCACAAGACACTTGGGGCTCTTCTAAGGGTAATCTTAAATTGCTCCGCATGTAGCAAGCCACAGAGTTCAGGGCAGAAGATGCTGGGAACAAACCATCTCCTTCGGAAAAGGGAAGTGCTTGGTACTGAGTTTCTATGCAAAATTGTGGGGTGTGTGTGTGTGTGTGTGTGTGTGTGTGTGTGTGTGTGTGTGTGTGGTGAACGCAGGGTAATCCTGAAGTTGCATGAGGTCAGAGTGACCACATGCTGCTTGGCTCTTCCACCTCTGGAGATGAAGAAAACACTACCCATTCACATTTCTAACATTTGCCAGCGGTGTTTATGGGGCATCCATATCCTAAGCGGTTACTGTCATAAGAAACCGTGCTAGAATCATCCTGTATCATAGGCATTTGATTTTCCTAGAAGCTGTTTGGTCCTCATCTTAAGATGTCAACCGAGGCCTAGGCACATTCCCAGGAAGCTAAACAGAAGGAGAAAACACTCAAGTTTTAGAAGCATGGTTAGTTCCCCACAACTTTCCTTGTCTTTGACATAAGAGGCTAAGCCTGTAAGTTAGAATGGTGTCTGCTCCATGGAAAAGGTGCTAAGGACCGTAATAGGGTCTGTTCCTACTGGGGAAAGAGCATTAGTAAAAGTGGACTTTCTCCCCCCCACCCTGTTGCCCTCAATTCTGGTGCTCATTTGCACCGTGGAAGTCACTGACAAAGGTCCTCATGATGAGTAAGTCTGATGTCTACTTGGCAATGTTTAGAATCAGTAGGAGACAAACCTCTGGGCATGTCTATGAGGGAGTATCGAGATTTCTTTAGTTGAGGTGAGAAGACCTGCCATGAACACACAAGAGGACACAGATATGAGTGTATACACACACACACACACACACACACACACACACACACACACACCTATGAACATGATGTTGGGCTGTAATCAAATGCCAGCATTAGTATTGTGATTGATTCTGGCCATATTTCCATGTCCTATGGAGAGGACAGTAATATGTAATAAGGCTAAAGAGGAACTAGGTCCTGCTCTATAAGTTGGTGATCTTCAGAGATGGGTCTTCAGAACAGCAGCAGGACTCCTGGAGACTGTTGGGTGTATAGCCTCCCTGGCTCCAGGAACATTCACTGAATCAAATTCGGGTGCCTGCTGGAGCAGTCTATGTTAGCCAATTGAATGAATGAGAACCTTAGTAGGAGCAGTTCAATGCTATTTCCCTTAGGGGGCGTTTTAGCGCAAGCCCTGTGTGGGAGAGTCTAACATACCTTCAGGCTGGGACAGTGAGTATCACTCTTGGCTACCACATCCTGGGTTCAAGTCTCACTGTAGACACAGGGATGGTAAAGACTTTGTATCTTGTTTGTTTAAGAACAAGAGAGTCTGGCTTCACCACAGTGAGGGGGAGTTCTAGGGAATCATGGGAGATAAAATTAGAATATAACTGGCTGTAGTTTGAAGGGCAGTGATAGTAATAAGCTTAAAGGCCCTGGTCAATAGTCATGAGGGAAGTGGCGTTTTGTGAACCACTGTTTGGGTGACAGAATGTCCCTGGGACCACACTGCAGCCATGCAGTGGCCTGCTATGATGTATTGTTGGTATTTATATTTGTCCTTGAACTTTCCACGAACAATTTGACCCATGCATAACGGCTGGGGAAGCAAAGTAGGCTTTCTGATTATAGAAAGCTCTGGAAGTGGTTAGGGATGGAGGGTTGATGAGGACTCTGTTAGCTGCACCATTTATTTCCTTCTGGAGACTTTTTGTACACCCAGCCTACTGCCAGGCTGAGAAATGACATGCTACTGACCTGCGGAACTCATTAGTCCACTTATTCGCCCATTTAATCACTTTGGAATGACTGACGTTCTAAGAGCCGCCGAACTTCACCGAGTTGGAGGCACACATAGGTGGAATCTGCTCAGGGTTCCAGTTCACACTTTCAGAAGGTAGTCTAGCATGGGATGAACGTTTGGGGGTCTGGATCATGGGTGCTAAACTAAGTCACTGGGATATTTCTACTAGAAACTGAAAGAGGATCTAGAATTGAATCCTGCTTCTGATACAGGGCGAGCACAGGGAACAGAAGAGACTTAAGATCTCAGAGGGTAGAGGCTTCCTCTAGAGAATATCAGGGTGAGAGAACCAGAGTCCAAACATCAGCAGAAACCAGGCATAAGATCCAGACCGAGGGAGCAGCACCTGTGGCTTAGGTAGCGAGGCTGTCGTGAGAAGTCTGCTCCAGCAGCAGCAAGCTTGTGACTGCTTGAATGGGAAAGAAATCAGAGGCTGCAAGTCGAGGGATCATGACGGTGGAATTAATCTGCCAAAGCTGGGGTTCCTGAATTGATTTGTTTGTGGTGTTCAATACATAGAGACCTCCTTGGAAGAATGTGTTACTATTGAGATACATGTGTGTGTGTGTGTTCGTGTGTGTTCATATGTGTGTGTATGTGTATAAGTGTAGGTGGTGATTACATGTGTATATGGTGTATAAGAATGTGTATGGTATGCACATGTGTATGCCCCTGTAAGAGAACGCTCACCCACGTGTGCATGTGTGGGGGGCAGATGTCTATGCTGTGAGTCTTCTGTCACTCTCCACCTAATGATTTGGGACAGGGTCTATTACTGAACCTGCCCCTGTGTCATTTTAGCTCATCTGACTGGGCTGGAAGCCCCCAAGGTCCACTCGTCTCCATCACTAGCACTAGGATTACAGGAGTGTTCCGTTAGGCCTGGCTTTTTATGTGGGTAGTGAGCTTAAACCTCAGGCCTCGTGCTGTACGTCAGGGACCAGGCCCACTGAACCATCTCCCTAGTTGTGACTCTGCTCATCCAGGAGTTCCCCAGGTGAGGATATTTTGCATTTTATATTTGCTGTACAGATGTACCTTTCCATTAAGATGACAGAATAGTTCTTGTTCAAGGGAAATATCTCCTGTTACAGTAGTTAGTCATCTCCTAAATGTGGAAATTCTTGCCTCTACAAAGTTTCCATAGCCTCCAACATCTGGCCTCCCTGGCGGTTGCATCTCTGCCTGGAGGTGGATTGGGAATTTCACTGGCAGGATTTCACATACTCTGCAGCCGTAAATTATGATAATTAAAATAGAGAGATTGTGGGGAGTGCTTTTGGAGTTTTGCAAGCTTTAATAGATGGTTATATTCTGGAACCCCACTCCAAGCGAGTGATACCCAAGAGCTTGCCGTTCTTGGGATTCAGCTCTAATAGACCTCCCTCAGAACTGACCTATTTCTAATAACAACAAGTTCTATCAAATGCTACACAGATGAACCATGCCACCGAATGTATCTCTGATCCTCTAATCCATTTCAGTGTCTCATCCTGATTGCTCCAAAATGTTTGAATTAAGTGAAAGGCAAACTTCCTGAAATACATCTTTAAAATGATTCAAATTTGCATAAGTTTTAGCCAAGGAACAGATGTCTCTTTAATGCTGTACCTTTGAAAAATTTAAAAACCATATTATAGAAATCCAACATGCTGTAACATGATTCTCCCTGCCTTCTTAATCCCTTCTTCAGCAAATGTTTTCATCAGAACCTTGACAGGGTCGAGGAGAATGGAGGTTCGTGGTCTGAGATTATGATAGAGGGAAATTGTTTCACGGAAAGAGTTTTAATCTCATCTTCTCAAATGGGATGACATTTTCCCCTTTGTGGGCTGTGCTCTAAGTCTTCATTTTAACAGCTAGTATTCAGCACTCACATTGTGTATTGTGGCCACATAACATTTAAACTATAGAAACACAAATGGAGGAAACTGAGTTCATTCGAGGTGGTGTCCTATGCCACTCAGTTTTTACAATCTATTCATCCTCATTCCTGTAGCTTTATAATTGTCCCAAATATCTTAACTCCCATTTTACTTAGTGTGGTTGCTTCTCCAAGGTCAAGGGTACCTGATTGTGGCATATATAATATATAAATTATCCTGTAAATACATGCAGGTTATGTCTGGGGACACACGCTCTAGATATCAAATAAAAAATGTCACAGACCAAATTTACACACATGCAAAGCCACACACACGTATGTACATGGAAAAGGTCAGTACACACATGTACTTACACACATTTCAGGTCAGCACACACACACACACACACACACACACACGTACGCATCACATCACAGGTTAGTATAGACATACATGTCCAAGGTTAGTAGACACATACACATACATGCATACACACACATTACAGGTCAGTACACAGATGTGTGCATGCATGTAGGTCATAAGTCAGTACAGTACACCACATGAGGGAATCTCTGTTCCTGATGACTTCTTACAAAGTTTCCAGCTTTAGAATTGGTGTAGTCTGTTAAGCTTAATGAGATAGTCCAAGAAGTTTATCTCATAGTTCCAAATGTTATGTTAGGTCTGATAAATTAGTTGAGGTAAATGGCAATTGCAAGGCCAAGGTTTCCCAAGATAACCCTGGCTCTCTGTACCAGTTCATCATTGCCGAGTCGCTGCAGTCTAATCAGCCAAGGTCGATCCATCCAGGGAGCTTAGATACTGGTTCAGCTTCCCCAGAAAACTTTAGTTCACAAGCTCTGTGAATGGAAAAATCTTGAGTCTCTGAAAGGGAGGACACCAAGGGCAGTGTCTTCATCGTGTGAAGTGATTGCTTTTCTGAGAGAGGCAGGCAGTGCTCTGAGATCTGTGTATATACATAATAATATATACTTACATAAACCATCAAATCCTTCTAACACTGTTACAAGCTAGAATCACCCTTCTGACAAAGACCAAGGAGCTAAAGCATAGAACAGTTAAGTAATTTATCCAGGAGAATGCAACTAATAAGATCAACACCAGGATTTGAACTTAAATCTTTGAGCCAGAAAGTGTTTGTTTTTATTGTTTTTAAAATTAATTTTCCTTTTTTAAAATTAATTTTCATTACAGTTAAATGGGTATTTGGCCTGTGTGTATGTATGTCTACTTCATGCCTGCTTAGTGTTCACAGAGGCCGGAATAGGATGTTGGATCCCTGGAAACTGGAGTTACATATTGGTCCTGGGAACTGGTCCTCTGCAGGTGCTCTTAAATACTGAACCATCTCTCCAGTCCCATCACCATATGGATCAGAACAAGACTACTCTGTCGGAGCTTTGCTTCAAATTGTTTTCTAGGATGCAGGCATCTAGTCCTGCCTGACCCAGGACTTCCTTGGGGACTACACTGTCATTCATATTCCGAGATCTCACTGTCCTCTGTTCCCTTCTCCAGATAACACCTCTGGACCTTTGTGGCAGGTAACTTTATTGACTGCAGTGTCCAGGCTCCTTCTCTTCTGGATCCTTTCTCTTCTTTTTCTCAGCATCTTCTTAAAATGATTTCACGAGGCTGGTGTGGACAGTGTATGCCTTTAATACGAGGACTCGGGAGGCAGGTGGATCTCTGTGAGTTTAAGACTATCGAGGCTTACAAAGGGAGTTTAAAGCCAGCCATGGCCACATAGAGGGAGACACTGTCAAGAAGCAGACAGATAGGCAGACAGACAGAAAGACAGACACATATAGAAAGGGAGGAAAAATATGTCTGACTTTTTGATAAAATACCTTTTGATCTCAACTGCTTTTCTCTTTTCTGTGGCAGCACACCTGCCAGGAATAATCTAAGGGTGAAAGGTTATATTTTGGCTTACAGTTCAGGGGACCAGCCCTTCGTGGCAGGGCCATCTTGGCAGCAGGAGTGTGAGGTGACATTGCTTCTGCAGTCAGGGATCAGAGAGGGTTCAGTGCAGGTACTCAGCCTCCTTTCCCTTTTCTGTCCATTCTAGGAGCCCAGCCAGGGGAACGGTGTCTCCTACTTTTAGGGAAGGTCGTCCCCACTTCAATTAATTGAATCTGGGGAATTCCTCAGAGGCATGGTCCGAGTCTAACCTAATCTAGAAGCTCTTTCCCAGATGTGTCTGGAGGATTACCTCACAGAGGTTTCTAAATCCTGTCAAGTTGACAATAGATGTTGAGTAACAGTCTGTCTCCATTTCGAATCTTTACTTTCATATGTTAATTTCCTCCTTAGCGTGCATGGACCTGATTGAGATAACTGTTCATTTATTTATTTCTCCCTTAAAACATAATAACCTGTCCAGGGGAGGGGCCTTCGTCTTTAAAGTACTGTATCTGCACAGCTGGGCACACTGCTTGGCACACCACTGTGTTTAAAGAATCATTGAATGAAAAAGGAAGAAGTGAAGGAAGGGTGTTTCTACCTGGTTAAATGTTTAGGTTTATTTTTTGAGGTGAAAATGTTTTAGGATTGATGTGTTTGATAATGTCAAACACTTTAAACCATTGGGGTCTGTATTGATCAGAATGCTGTAAACTGTAGGCAACTTCTTACCACAGTTATAAGATTTCTACTTATAAAAATTATTATGAATGTTTAATTAGCATATATAATATTGATCTCATTTGACTTCATATTCATATGTATCTAGTAAGTCAAATGTACCTTGTTATTATTCACCCACACAGTTGACTTCCCATGTATAGTTTCCTTACTCCAGAAAGTCTGCTTTCTGCTTTCGTGTCATACACACACACACACACACACACACACACACACACACCACAACACACACACACACACAACACTATACACACAACACTACACACACAGAAATACATGCATATGTGTGTGTGTGCGTGTGTGTGAGTGTCTGTGTGTGTGTGTGTCTGTGTGTGTGTGTCTGTGTGTGTCTGTGTGTGTGTGTCTGTGTGTGTGTGTCTGTGTGTCTGTGTGTGTGCGTGTGTGTGTGTATGTATATGTGTGTGTGCGTCTGTGTGTCAGTGTGTGTGTGTGTGTGTGTGTGTGTGTGTGTGTGTGTGTAAGAGTTTCTTTATGCACTCATCTAGTAGTGGGTATCTGTGCTGATTCCATATCTTGGCAGCAATAAACATGTATACGCAAGGATCTCAGGTCTGCTTCAATTTCAACAGGTCCAGTATTTTTATTTAAGGCAGTGGTTCTCAACCTTCCTAATGCTGCGACCATTTAATACAGAACTCCTCATGTTGTGGTGACCCCCAAGCATAAAATTATTTCATTGCTCCTTCACACTTGTAATTTTGTTAGTTATACATCATAATGTAACTATCTGACATGTGACCTGTCCTTGGGTTTTATTGCTGTGAAGAGACCCCACGACTCCTTCAACTCCTCTAAGGAAAACATTTACCTGGAGCTGGCTTATGGTTTGGAGGTTTAGTCCATTGTCATGGTGGGAAGCATGGCGGCAGGGAGGTAGACATGGTGCTGGAAAAGGTGCTGCGGGTTCTGCATTTTGGACTGTAGGCAGCAGGGAAGACTGAGCCTCACTAGACCTAGATCGAGCTTCTTAGACCTCAAGGCCTGCCCCAGTGACCACTCTCTCCAAAGGCTGCACCTACTCCAACAAGGCCACACCTCCTAATACTGCCACTCCCTTTGGGCTTCTGGCTGTTATTTTCATACAGACTAACACATGATCCCCAGAGGGGTTACAACCCACAGGTTGAGAACTGTGGATTTATTTATTGATAGTCCCCTGAAAAATGTATATCAATTCATCAGGCATATGACTCTTTAAATGTTACAGGATTTTAATACCTTAAGTAATAAATGTGTAGATAGAGGCTTATTATGCTGTAAAAAGTGCCTTATATTTATGTGCTAAAATAGTTTTGGAAAGGAAAGGTAGTAAGGTCCTTCATGCCTACCAGAGTAGATCCAAGGTCTTGAATCCTTTAATGGCTTCAGCCCAACTCTTAGCTGCATTCCATCTTCCCATTAAGAACATATAACTTAGAAGCGATGGATTATGATAGATTATGTATAATGTTTAATAATGAATCTGTGCTTCAGAAAGAGAAATATCAATATTAACCAAAGCACCTAGTATATCTCATAACTTATATAATAAAGCCTCAGGTTTCCCCACACCTTTAATGTATAAATCACTGTGTACCATCCAGCCTCTGCCAGCTGTGAGGGAGGACCAAGGAATTTCAGGTTAGATCTTCAATCAGGAGAAGAAAAACTATCCAGAGTGAAATCGTAGCATGGATTTTTCCGCACTACATTAGCATGCGAGCAGCTGAAGCACTATCAACTATGGGCCATGTATCCAGAAATAACATATTCAGAACGCAGGTTTCACAGTCAATAGACTTTTCTATAGGAGTTTCATGTGAAAAATGAACTCTTCATTTTTTTTTCAGATAGGGTGTTTGAAAACATAGCTTTAGTCCTGCACACGAGTCTATAGACAGCCTTTAAATTAATTTTTAAAACAGCATGCAAAGTAATGGGTTTGGAGGCTGGAGAGATGACTCAGTGGTGAAGAGCAGTTGTTTCTGTACAGGCCCCGAGTTTGGTACCCAACACCCACACCAGTTGGCTCCATTGTTCTTTTCTGGCCTCTGCAGACACTGCGCTCATCTGCCCACACTCCTCCACACCCAGGCACATAACTAAAACTGTAAACCTTTAAAAGTCACCCAATAACAGAGTAATGGGTTTCATTGTGGCATTTCAAGCATGCGTTGCATTATATATAGTTCTAGTCTGTTCTCTTCCCTCAACTTCCTCCCCCATTCCCATGTCTTCTTCCTGCTGTCCCCCTTCCTCTCTGCAAGTTGCTGTCACGTCAAATGTTCCTCCATTCTTTCTGCTGCTTCCCTTGTAAGGTCTGTCCTTCCCCCTCTCATAATCTTTATTTCTAATTTAATTACACACATACACACACACACACACGTCAAGGAAGTGAAAGATCTCTATGCTAAAAACGTTAAGAGAAAAAAAAAAACAAGAAACCACTAGAAAATTAAAAGACTTCACATGCTCCTGTATTGACAGAATTAACGCGAAATGCCTCATCACTAAAGTGATCTACAGATTCAATCCAGTTCCTATAAAAAAAATGTCAAGATCTAGAAAAAGCAATTCCAAAATTCACACAGAAGCACCTAAGACCCAGAACATGAGATGCGATCCGCAGAGGAAACAGCCATGTTGGCGTGTCACACGCTGTGCCTGAAATTGTGCCACAAAGCCACATTGACAAAAACAATGTGGTACCGGCACACAGAGAGGCCCAGCTATACTTATGTACTTACGTGACTCTCAACAAACGTGTCTTCATATTTTGGATCAATGACTGCCTCATCTGCATCACGTCTTCATAGAAGAGGCTGCACTTTGCTTCACTAAACCCACACAAACATGGCTACAAGTTACATGTATGCATGAGATGAGGGAAAGTGAACACATCCATGTAAAATGCTCTCTGAGTCCATTCTTACTTGAAAAGGACTACCCCAGGACCAGTAAAGGCAAGGCTTCCACAGACACATAGTATTTCTTCTAACTGTGGGAACATTGATTTCCTGCGTTTTGTAGTAAAACACATGTTGATAGATATGAAATGTTGGCTTTTTGGAAATCAGAGGAGTTTTCCACTGACTCCATAAGCCCCAAACTCACTTTGAAAGTTGGCTTATAGAATCTGCCACATGAGGTCAAGAAGTGCTACCATGTTCAAATGCTACCATGTTCAAAGGACCGGACATGTGAACCACTGAGGCCCAGGCTTCTGGAACTGGGCAAGGGCATCCTGTGGAAACATTTAAGAGACAGAGATGTAGACTTATAGCTTAGCGATGGTTGCGGTGAATTTCCATGCACATGTGCACACAGGTGAATGCCAGATGCCAACCTCAGTTATCTCCTTTCGGGCACCATCACTGTGGTTTTTAAAACAGGGTCTGTCATTTCTCTACAACTCATCAGCAAGATTTGGTGATCTGTCGCCATCTCCCCAGATGTAGGACTACAAACGAAGGTCACCACAACTGACTTTATTTCTTTAAACATGGGTTCTGGGAGTTGGACTCAGGACCTCATTTATCCAGCAAACCATCTTCCCATCTCTCCCACAAGGAATTGTATTTCACATGGCAAATTGATGAAATAAGCTAATGTCACCAGAATAAACATTTCAATGTTTTGAAATTTGCGTGTGTGATTTTCAGTGAGTAGACACGAATCTGTAGTATTTATCTCTCATGTCTGTTTGTTCAGGAATACATGGATTCAAACAAATGCATTGAACACCTGCTGGCACAACTCAGGGAGCAGCACAGAAGCCTCTGGCGGTGAGTTAATTCAGACTCCAATCTTTCCTGACTCAGGTAGCAACCTCCACAGCTTTGGAACTTAAAAAAAAATGTGTCATTTGTACAGGGATGGGTTTTGAACCCAGTTCTTGGGCATTCAAGGCAAGAATTTTAACTTGTATGCTTAATCCTTGTGACTGGCTTTGATCATGGATCAGGGAATTTGATTAGATGCATCTCCATCTATTTAGTTCCAGAACTACCTTTGTGCTCAAGCCCAGCTTTCTAAACTTAGTCGCAGTCTCAGGAGGGTTCCCATTGCGTAAATGGTTGGAAACGGGACAGGTTCCCGAATGTTCAGTGGCCAGAAATGGAGTCAGTGTGAAGTGGGCGATGGTTTCCTGGCCTTTCTGGCAGCGGGCCCCTCTGCTGCAGACTTTGTTCTGAGTACACTGCAGACTTCCCAGTGTGCCATGCTAAGCGGTGCTACCTGTGCCACGGGTCAGGTCCAAGAGCAGTGTGTGTTACAAGTTTTGGTGTCTCTACTGTACATTACATTTTATGATCTTAGAGAAACATGGTGGGTTTTTTTTTCCTGTTCTCAAAGAACAAAAATGCTTAATATTTTCCTATTTCCACAGCATGGGAGCAGCAAATTAATATACATTTAGACTGTATCATGTTAGAATGTCGGATTTTTAGATTGCTGTTTAAGTTGCTAACTTAAACATAAAATAATCTGCTAGATGGATTTTGGCATGTGACTTGGACAGAAATCTCAGCAGTTTCTGTAATAGCCCTAGACATACTTCTGCCGTTCTACGCTGTGTATTTATATGAATATATAATGCTATTTACACAGTTGACAGTTATGAAAATAAAGTATCACTGATTTCAAAGAATGTTGAAGAGGCTTCTTTCTCACAGGGTCAGTTATTCAGCCAAGGTTTAATTGCTTGTGTAAAATACACATCCATCTCATGTTTGCAAATATACTTTAATCTTTAATAAATGATAAAATTATACATCTACTGTGTTGTATAAAATTAGCTTTAAAGTAAATCTATGATTTATTATTAGTAGATGTTTGATTTGGATACCAAATTTATATACCTGTGTATGTAGAGTATATAAACATTTTGACAGTTTAAAGAGGCCACAAAAACAAAATGATGGAAATACATTGTATAAATTTAAAAAGAAATTTTACAAGAATATATTAAAATATTTTACATTTAAAATGAAGCCCTAACTTAGAGAATGGCATTTTACAATTAAAGAAAAGGGACAGTTGAGAATCAGTGCTCAGGTCTAGGATTTGCCCAGAGCGAGCAGGTGCGAGTGCCACATGGCAAACTTGTCAGCAAGTAGTCATATTTATCTACCAACCTTCCTAGCCAGAGATCATTGAAGATTTCCTTCTATAAGAGCTGGTCAGGTTTCTGCTTCTTCTCTTGAGATTTATCCTGGAAGGCTTCTATGCAGTGTGTTTGTTTATGCTGACATTGTGTTTTATGTGGCAGGCTCTGACTCTAGGTTTGGGAAGTAGTCTGAGACATGTGTCAAGAATCTGGAAGGGAAATTGGTGATATGTATTTGAACCTCCCAAGTCAGTCAGTCATTCCTGGGTCCCCTGGGAATAGACTGGAAAGATGGCTGTGATGTCATGAGTTAGTTTTTTTTAGGGTCCTATGAGTGTGTTCTTTGCAGTTGCCACGATGATGTTTGGATTCCTCTTCTTATGATGTCAGTAGCTTCTGAAACTTGAAATACATTTGCTAGTTCATACATCTTGCATGCAACATGAGGATTGTCCTGTCTACTGCCCTTGTCCCAAGAAGGAAGGGGAATGCATGCGTATATGCATGTTTTGCTTGCACATGCATGGTTGTGCATGTGGAATTCTAAGGTTGGTGTTAGGAAGCATTCTCATTGCTCTTTCACAGACTCTTTTTGAGACACAGTCTTTCAGGCAGCCCCAGAACTTGTGGCTATGACCTGTGCCATTCAACAGCTTGCTGTGGGGATTCTCTCTCTAGGCTGGAATTACAGGCTGACTGCTACACCCACTGGCATTTACATGGCCTTTCTGGAGATCTAAACGATCTAAACTCTGTTCCTCATTCTTGTACAGCAAACACTAGCCATCGGATCGTGCCTTCAGTCCACCAGTCATTTGTTTATTAGCTACTATATTAACAAGATTTGTTTTGGGGAACTATAACCTTCATAATCATTTGTTTTCTGCTTGGTTTTGATAAGCTAGAGCATAAATAAAACTAGCAACTGTGTACGTAGCTGTGAATTTTAAGTTGTATTTTTCTATAGATCTATTCAAAAGCATATTTTAAAACTGACATGTGTAAAATTACATTTACTCTCCTTGTATAGAATATTCCCTTTGCTCTGTCTTTCAAGAGAAAAATACACAGCAACAATAATGGCTGCCTTCTGATAAAAGGAAATTTTGAGTTTAATTT
The DNA here is from genome assembly GCF_021556685.1 of Rattus norvegicus. Taxonomy (NCBI): domain Eukaryota; kingdom Metazoa; phylum Chordata; class Mammalia; order Rodentia; family Muridae; genus Rattus; species Rattus norvegicus. The sequence goes on along the minus strand of NC_141546.1, from coordinate 40,546,631 downwards.
GGACAGTTAGTATTAAAATGTATCGTGTATACATCACTGTGGAGGAGTGTGGTTTGCTCTCTCTTTGAACCAGTAACAGCGTGGGAAAGGGGTAGCTAACAAAAATCATTGGTCTTCGATATGGCTGAGTTAACATGCGTTTCAAGCATGCTAGGAGAGCGGAGTTTTGTGTGCACACTTTTCTGTGTTGTTCTTTTCGGAGCAGTAAAGCCTCAGGTATGATGTCAGAGGGTTCAATAATCCCCTTCTATCTGAGTAACAACGGAGGGTTAAAGAAATGGCATTTAAATGTCCAGAGTGACTGCCAGTGAGGAAATGGGGAAGGTTATAATGAAAAAGATGAAGACCAAGAATAGAAATCTTCACTCTATACTAAATCATGAGATTACAGTTGATTTTGTTTTTCAAACCAACCCTGACTTGAACGGGGGAGGGTTCTTTATGGTCTATGGAGACATCAGAACTTTGAAGAACCCAAGAGTGTCAGGGATTGGTCCTTTCTGGTGATGATCAGCTTTTGTGAATACTTTACTCATAATTCACATAGACACCATGCTGTATGGAGGATCTTGAGAATAACCTTGTGTCGTGTACCAGAACTTAACTAGAGTGTCTGAAATTAGACTAGTTCTCCTGAGTCGTAGACTGGTCATGTATTTATTGTTCCAATGATTGGTGACTGTTACAATTATCATGGCCCCTTTATTTTGGCTTCTCACATTACCCGATATATTAAAATTGTATGTAAGTATGTTATAATTTTAGAGTCAGGTACTTCAATATATTTAACTGGAGATTTCCAGGCCAGTGAAAAACTCTTTCTCAGTCAGCGAGCTGAAGGGCCTCCATGGAATGGACACTTAATGTTTATGGCCTTAACGTGTATGTATTTGCATGTGCACACATAAACATTTACACAGGCATATATACTCACAGAAAAATATTTTTAATTAGTTTCCTTAGCTATACTAGTATTTAAGTTTTACTTGTTTCTTAACCATCTGCAATGACATGAAAATGTATTGTAATCATACTCAAGGTAGCTAGGTTATTTTGGGAGCCTGCTTGGTATATTATAGAAATAGTCATATCATCTATCTTTGAGATGTGGAATCATAAGGGAATTTATGGAGCTCAGGTACAACCATCCAACAATAGCAGACATTTAGGTTCAATCTCTTTGATACCAGCAAATTCTTTTTTTAAATGTATATATTTATGGATTTATATAAAGAAATGGGTGGAATCAGAATCTCAAACTAAATCTAAACTCTCTTAAATTATAATGAAGTCTTTTTTCTCCTCTGTACCTTCCTACTTGACCTTAAGCAAATGGATGGGGCGTGGAGGAATTGCTCAGCAGTTAGAAGCACTCGCTGCTTGTGCAGAGGACCTGGATTAGGCTCCCTGCACCCTTTTTGGGCACCACACAAGTGCCTCTAATTCCAGCTTCAGGAGCTCCAGCCTCCTTTCTGGCCTCTGTGCTTTCCGTATTCATTGCACTTATGTGTAAGCATCATCCTCGCATATACCAAATTAAAAATAAAATCTTAAAAACACCCACATGGCATGTATATTAGTCAATGTCAAATCACATCTTGATTTCCTGTGCCTGAATTTGTTCTGATATGGAAAGTTAACATTACGATGAAAGCATTTTTTTTGTATATGATGATTTTTATAACCTCTACTGTTTCTGAGTTGGCTAAATATCTTTGATTGACAAGAAAGATCACGAGAAATAATAGTGGAAAATATCTCCAACATTTGATTAAAATCTTTATCCATTTGTAGCCTCAAGTTAAGAGTTTAGAATTCATAGACAGTTAGAAACTACAAATTGAACTCATGAATATTCATGGCATGAAATTATTCTTTCATTCCACATGTGAAACATGCACAGCACAGAGGCAGTGGCGTAGTTTCACTGCTATGGAAAGAGGAGGAGACTAAAGGATGGGAGACCTTTTGTCCTAGCCTGTCATAACTAGCACATGAATAATACTCAGACTGAGCCCCTTTATCTATAGAAAGAAGCTATCACTATAGCTAGCATTCTAGCTTTCTGTGACAACCAACACCATGACCAGAAGCAACTTAGAAGAGGAAATAGCTTATTTGACTTACTCTCACATCACTGAGGGATGTAAGGGCAGGAACTCAAACAGAAACTTGAAGCAGAGATCACAAAGGAACACTGTGGGTTGACTCACTTGCAAACTCATGCTTAGCCAGCTTTCTTATACCCAGGGCTACCTGCTTAGGGAATGGTGTTGCCCATAGTAGCAGTCAAGACAACTCCCCACAGAAATTCACATGGGCCAGCTAATCTGGTGCAGGTAATTCCTCAATCTCAAGACATGCCTCTTATTTTTGTCTAGGCTGTGTCAAGTTGTTGACAAGTAAAGGTCACTAAGACAACTACTGTTTCAGAGTTCAAAGCATCAAGAATACATGAATTGTGTGTTGTGTAGTATATTGTATTTATGAAAATATATACTTAACAAATATCTTTTATTCTAACCATTTGATAATCCTAAATACTGTGTGATGATACTATATAATATGGGTCATACAAAACCTTGAAGAGTTTACTAGAAATAACTAAACAAAAACCATTTAAGAGGTTTCCAGTAACTCACCAGATAATGTTTAAGGTATTCCCTTTGGATATTATAAGCACAATTGAGACACTTTAAATCTACTGTAATATGAGAAGTCCAGGCTGAAGAAATGCTTGCTACACGAGCAGAAGAACCTGAGTTTGATCCCTACCACCTACATAAAAGCAGGGACATGGAGGTGTTCTTGTGATCCTAGTGCTGAGGTGGTGGAGGTGGGTGGGCCTGTGGAGTTCACTGAGGTCCTCTTTCCAGTGAGTGATCACACCTCAAAATTCCAGGTGGACAGCGCCTAAAGAATGACCTGTGAGGATGACCTCCAGTGTGCTCTCTCTCTCTCTCTCTCTCTCTCTCTCTCTCTCTCTCTCTCTCTCTCTCTCTCACACACACACACACACACACACACACACACACACACACACACACACGAGGTTTGTACGACCATCATAAGACAACCGTATTTGGAGAGGGCCAGGGCATCCCCCCATAGACTTAAGTTCATCAAGCATGCTGGTTAGTTTTTTGTCAACTTGACACCAATAAGTGTCACCTTGTAGGAGGAAATCTCAAGTGAGAAATTGCTTCCATCAGATTGGCCTGTGGGCATGCTTATAGGGTATTTTTTAATTGCTAATTGATGTGAGACGGCCACAACCACTATGGACAGGCCACCACTGTGTATTTGGGGCTAGAGATAAATAGAAGAATGTGAGCCTAGAAGCAATGCAGAAAGCAGCACCCCTACTTAGTCTCTGCTTCTGTCCCTGCCTGCAGCTCCTGCTTTGAGTTTCCTGTCCTGACTTCCCTCAGTGATGGACCACATGAAAGTGTAAACTGGATAAGCTCTTTGGTCCGCACGTTGATTTGGTCCATGTTTTTCACAGCAGAGAAAACACACTAGGACACCAAATTCATAATCACTTAAGTATTTCAACAAATGGCCACTGATGCTAGATACTTCCTTATCATAGGGATAAGGTTGTCATCAGCATGTCATGGCGTTTAAGATAATCCTGGACCATTACTCAATACCTGTCAGGAACACACATATTGTGACAACCCAGAATATCTGCAGATGTTTTCCCAGTGTTTACCTGAGGACATTAATACCTCATTCCGCTGTAGAGAACCAGTGTTTTAAATAATCCTGCATGGAAACATTGTCCTAAGTATAGACCCAGAAGCACCAACACCCTGGGTCACTACAGATATTTCAAGAAAATATGCCGTGTCCAATTAAATTAAGAAAACACTAGGTGGCACCTACTTGTAAACTTGGCAATTGCCGAGCTCCTCAGGGCACTAGCATTGATCATGTGTTATGCATATATAAAGGCCAAAGCAACTGACAAAGATACTCCCTGCCAACCTCAAGCCTCCATGAATGAGCGCACCCACATCCACATGTAACTATGCTTTTAAGAAGCATCCCTCAGGAAATGGTTTATATATGGTATAGAGTCTTGATACCCAACAACACATAAAACTTGGATCACCTTCCACATTTTTCACGCGGATAATAATGGGCTAGAAGACTTGATAGTGAGGCATAATGACAGTGTGAGACGGAGATGTCTATATTGTTGACAAGAGAAAGGGTGCTTCAAGAAAGCCAGAGCCAAGCTCGCTCCTGCTCTCTCCATCTGTCTCTCTGTCTCTGTGTGTGTATGAGAGAGAGAGAGAGAGAGAGAGAGAGAGAGAGAGAGAGAGAGAGAGGGAGAGGGAGAGGGAGAGGGAGAGAGAGAGAGAGAGAGAGAGAGAGAGAGAGAGAGAGAGAGAGAGAGAGAAGGCAAAAGGACATCTCAACTGGTATTCCTTATGTGCTGTCAACCTTGTTTTTTTCAGACCGTCTCTCTCACTGGCTTGGAACTCCTCAATTGGACTGGGCTGTTAAGTCAGTGAGCTACCGGGACCCACTGGTCCCCATTTCCGTAGTGCCGAGGATGCAGATGCATACCACCATGCCTGGCTTTTTATCACAGGTTCCTCTGGTGCAGACCTGGCTTCTCATACTTGAATGGGAAATAGTTTACTGAGTGAGTCATCTTCTCAGACTGAAACTCTAGGGTGTTTTGTTTCACTTTGTTTCCCACCCCCACTTTTCCGAAGGGCAGCTGAAGCCTCGATAACTAATTCCAAGAATCTATAAAGTATTGATCACGAACTGTTTGCCTTGGGAAAGCACTTAACTTCTGCTTCCCAGGGGGAATGGTTCCTGCACTGCCAGACAGACTGAAGCACTTAATTGAACATGTATAACCTGTTAGAAGAAGAAGAACCCGGAGGCTCCTCCCTTCTAGCCATCAAAGGATTTTAACAAAATTCTTGAAAAATAGAAGTTCTCCTTTGCTCTTTGGTTTATTGGTTTATCTGTGATCCCCACTCTAAAAGAAAAGAATATTTAGAATTAATATAACTTGCTTTCATTTTCTGGATTTCCCAAGGGAAATGAAGACTGAAATAGCATGACCCTCTTCCCAGATATTCATCCATGCTCTCTGCGACAGTGATGTTGTTTTACATTTTCTGGTAGAATTTTTGGCATCCATGCCTCTAAAGAAGTTACTTCCAGAAAGAATTTGTTCCCTAACTGGGGCAGAATTCACTTTTAGATCATCTCAGTGGGGAAAGGTAGGGCTGTTAAACTCCATGACCTGAGTTCCATTTCTGGAACCCACAGGAGAAGGAGAGCCCTGGTTTTCATAATTTGTCCTCAGACCTTCACAGATACAGAATGGTACATACATACAGACTATGTGAAAATGGTTTTTGAAAGCTTTTGCATTTATTTAGTTTTTTGTATATGTGTTTCTGCCTCTATGTCTAAAATAATATTAAAATTGCCTGTTGGAAGCCATGAGGTGAAGGATCTTTGTAATGACATGTCAAACTTGTACTTGGAAAGCAGAGGTACAGACAAGAGTTAATCACGTTTAGCATCAGGCTCTGACTGTCCCAGAGTCTGAGATTTTCATCCCATGTATCTTGGCTCTCGGGATATTATTCAACGTCTTCAAGAGTTAGTGTGCCTCTTTCCTCATGGGGTTAATGGATGCAGACTAAGGAGATATGAGTATTAAATGCCTTGCCTCTGCTCTAATCATAGACCTCCACCGGGGAGGGGGATTTTAATTGGCAACATGCAAACTTGATCTCCACATGAATCCTTAACAGTGGACAGAGAATAAATAGAACTGTGGTTTGTTTAAATCCCTTCTGGAGATAAAGAGGCTCTCTCTGGGGGGTTAGATGTAGAGCAGAGTCAGAACCCCAAGCTCTTTAAGGGCAAAGAAAGTAAACAGTACCTTATGGCAACTCTGTAACACCTCCTAGATTCCCTCCCTGAAGCAACAGGAAACCAGGGTAGTGAGTTATCTATTGCTTCTCCTCCTCTAACCCCCTGTGCTAAATTTCTAAATCATAGCTATGTTCTCAACAAAGTGCAAGATCCATGCCTCCCCCTGGACAGCCATCAATGCCATTCCCCCAATTACCCACCAGGGATTGTTTTGAGAGAGTCAGACAATTATAGTCTCCAACCAAGATAAGAGTCTGGCCTCTAAGCCACACCTTCTGCCCAGCACAAAGGATAACAAAGCCCGGCATTGGCTCATGCTTCAATAATTCTGTCTGCCCTGGACCATCCTAAAGAAGTGACAGGTTAAGTTGTACAGCAAGGGATTAGGATTACTTAACGTCCACTACAAAACCTACTGTAAGGCGTGAGGGCATATTCTGCCATCATGTTTCTGAAGCCACGTAGGGAGACCTGCCTTCCCGGGTTCCTAGCAGACTTTATTTGGGTGATTTGTGTGTGGCCGCTTCTTGTTTGTTTATGGGGTGCCTACTGTTTGAACAAAGGTCATCTAGGGCCAAGAAACCATTTGAGAGGTAAACTATACCGAGGATGATGGGAAAGTCAGATCTAGTTTTATTTGTTTTCATCCAATGAGGCACATTATAGACAGAATTGCTGGATTAACCTATGGAAGTAGGAATGTGCCTTCTACTGTAACTAGGAAAATACTCCTACTTCAGCGATGGATGTTAGGTACCCAAAAGACTATGTGGAAATACACTGCAGGAAAGGATCACAGATGACTCAAAGGTTGTACTGCTGGGGGTTGGAGAGAGGAATCAGCTAGTAAAGAACTTGCCACTCCAGTATGAGGACCTTGGCTCCGTCCCTGAAACCCACATGAAAAGACTAGGTTTGGCAGCAACATGCCCTCGTATTTCCACTGCCGACCAGGCAGAGACAGGTGGGTCTCTGGGGCTCAGTGACCAGCCAGCCTAAACCACATGGTGAGTTTCAGCCAGAAAGAAGAAGGCTTGTCCCCCCAAACAAGGTGGAGTTTGTATTTTAATTTCAACACACAGACACACACACACACACACACACACACACACACACACACACACATTACACCGTGTAAATGTACATTCACACGTACATATACACACAAGGAAAATACATCTACTTTAAATAAATTTATATTCTTCAGAAAGAGTCTCAGTTACCTCAAACTCTGAAGTGATAGGGTTGGGACCCAGGAGATACGTGTAACCATATCACCAATCTGAAGGCACTTATTCTGCTCTAGTTATGCTTAGACCCACACTTACCAATGTAACAGCTAAAGACCCAATGTAATTTGTTTGAAATTAAAGAGCCCCAAGGAAAAGGCATCTTGTAGATTTATATGGGAAAACAAAGATTACAAACATTCCCCGTGCAGTCGAAAGAAACCCTCCAAGCAGGATGGCCCTGTTGATATAAATGCATTGACAAGCTCCACAGTGTGCACGCAGTAAAAGATGATAAAGTGTCCCTTTTAATTTAGAAAGAGACACGAAATGGGTAAATTAGAATGGATTTTTGTTTAATTTTAATGAAAAGTTCACAATTGTTGGTTTTATTTTATTGTTATTATTTCTTTTGCTCATGAATATAGGAGTGATATTTTTTTTTAAAAAAAAATACTGTTAAGATCTAGTTGTGCATATTCCTGTGTAGGCTACATGACCTTGGAAGGAGTCACTTTGGTGTGGGGGGTGTATAAGAGGGCTGTGTCCAGGGGTCCTCAGGTGTGTGTGCACACATGGAGACTATCAGTTGACAGTGGGTGTTTTATTAGTAGGCTTCCATCGGTTTTATTGAGACTGGGTCTCACTAAATCTGAAGTTTGCTGCTTAGGCTAGACTGGCTAGTCCTAGAACCCCAGGAATCCCCCTGTCTCTGCATTCAGGGGCTGGAGACACAGGTGCATGCTCCTCCATGCTCAGCTTTCACATGAACACTGTGGATTCTAAGTCAGGTTCTTCAACTTGTACTGCAAGCACTTTCCCCCACTCAGTCAACCCCTCGCCCTAAGGGAAGGAAGCTTTCTTTCCTTCCGTTTGTCCAGAGCTTTTCCATGCACAGAGACCCGAGACAATTGTTTTGGTTTTCACTTTTACCCGAGGATCTAGGAGAGGTGTATTTGAATCTCTCAGGAAGAGAAAGTGCAAAACAGAATTCCTTTCCTCCAGAGATTGTACTGTGCCCCAGTGTACAGCTTGACCTCATAAATAACCCTGGAGAAATGATCTGGGTCAAAGATCACAAAGAAGTGAGTCCATTTGCTCAGTTGTTGATAGAGGACACTTAAGGTGTCAGAGCAGAAGCTTCTAGATCGACTGGAGGGTTGGTTTAGGTTACAAAGTGTGGCTGAATTCATGGACCAATACCACCCAAGGTGCTTTATGTGGACCCACACCTGCTTTCTTCTCAAGCAACACTTTGTCCAGATACCCAATAATGGCACGTCATAAACGTGGACTCCAGCATGTGATGTGCTGCCTGAATTATCAAGAATCTTGCAGGCTCCAGCCCTGAGCTTAGTAATCATCGCATTGTAATACAGTGGTAAGGGATCTTACAGAACCCTCAGACAAATCAAAACAGTTTAGAAGTGTTAATCTATTTTTATATTTTTTTGCCAGTCACCTGGATAGGTCAGTAGAAGCCAAAGAGAAACTTGAGATACAGAAAACCACTAAGCGTTGGCAGTGGCAGTTTCCTCTCTTGAAAGCAGCTTCTGTGTTCATAAGCCTCCCTGGTTTGAAATTCTGACTCCCTGGCTGTCTCTTGGCCTGAGCATTCCAGGGGAAATCAAACAGCACTGTAGCCAGCAGTGGGCTACAGAGTGAGGTCAGAGTCCTGCGCCACCTTAAAGGTTTTCCAGGAAACCTTTGTAATGAACAATGTTTAAGCTTGTACAGGATCTTTGAGCACAGCATGGTACAACAAAAGTCAGTCTCTGGACATAACAAGCAGTCATACTGAGGTTAAGTCCCTATGCAGGGAGACTGCACTGTCTGATACTGAGCCTTCTGTGTCTTCTAGAAGTTGAGACTCACTGGCTAATCGGAAGCCTATGTTTTAACCTAGACCAATTCTCTTGCATTATTTGATTCGATGGAGTGAGGGTCTGGAGAGGTGGCTCAGTGAATAGGGTGTTTGTCTATTCTGCACAGAGGTCCTGGGGTCTAGTTCCAGCACCTCATAGACTGACAGACGGATGTCTGCCTGCAATCCCACAGGACACAAAGGCCAGAGGACTGCAAGTTCAAGATAAGTCTTAGCTATCCAGTGAGTTTCAAGCCATTCTTGGTGGAACGGGTCCTGTGTCGAGAGAATAAAGGGAGAGGAAGAAATAAACGTGAGTGGAGTGAGCTGCAGGAGATGAGAGGGAAATTCTTTGATGTCACGAATGAGTGCCAAGTTCCCAATTTGGTACACACACACACACACACACACACACACACACACAGTAATGTGTTTGCTTTAGGAAACATTGGCTTCAAGATATTGTTTAAAGCGTATTCAAAGCCATGCCTAGCTGAAATATGCCTTTCTCCCCTTCAGCTGTTTCATGTTTCTATTTCCAGAAAAAAACGGAAATGGGTGACCTTGGAAAATCACCTGATACCTACGGATGTCCCCTGATGAGACCTGTGTTCCTACATGACTGCTTACGTCTGAGTGTGTGTGTGTGTGTGTGTGTGTGTGTGTGTATGTATGTATGTATGAGAGTGTGTGTGGTCACAGGTTCACATGTGACAGCTAGAGGACAGTATCAGGTGTTTCCACCAGTACTCCCACACTACATCTATTTTTTTGAGACAAAATCTCTCATTGTACTTGGACTTAGACGGTTGACTTGCAAACCATAGTAGTCCCACTTGCATGCCGTCCAGTGCTAGGTTACAGGTGCGTGTGCCTATGCTTGGCTTTCATGTGGGTCGTGGGGATCTAAATTCAGGTCTTCCTGCTCCTACAGTAGTCTCATTGCAGAGCCTTCTCTCCAGCCCTAAGTCCTTCAGGTCTTTCTAACGTCTCACAAGATTAACTTATCAAAGAAATTTTTGGGGGATTTCTAGCAGAAGCAAACATTTTCAGAGCAGGATGAGGTGGCCCTGAGAATCTTAACTTTCTCTTTTTAACTGTGCTCTCTTCACCCTGCCCTCCTCCAGTTCACTCACTTTTTGCATTCTCACATCCTTTCTTACTGGTCTCCATACTGGAAATCAGCGAGTCCCAGCCATCCTTCAAAGATCACCCCAAGTTCCTTGACCCCATGTCTTATATGGGCTCTCAACCTCGAGATTATATCCTGCGTGTGTGTGTGTGTGTGTGTGTGTGTGTGTGTGTATGTATGTGTGTGTGTGTTATAAATGTATATCACATACATATGTGGAGAGACATATCTTTTCAAAACTCCAGAATGAAATTATCCCATATACCTTAGCTTGGATTTGGCAAATATTATTAGCACCTGGTCTTACTTTTCCGTTACATGAAGCAACGACCAATAACATGCAACAGGTGTTCAGGTCACATCTCATACACTATGTGACCTTTTCTTTGAAATGGAAATGGTGAGTATTATGTGGTATGCTCACTGTTTAGATTGTATCGGGGTTATTTATTTCTGTTATCTGTTCTGGACCCTGCAAACTTGAGAGCCTGCAGTTTGCCAACCAAGCTTGGCTGACTGCCTACTTAGCCCATGGACCTGCCTGTCTCTGCTCCACATCAATGACATTACAGGCATGCACTCTCATGCCTAGTTTATTATTATAATTATTTGTTTTTATTACATGACTGCTGGAGACTGGACTCATGTTCTTATGCTTGCCATATAACCATGGTCCCAGACTAACTTAACCTGTAGTGTCAGTTTTGAAGGGGAGAAAGGACAGCACTAAGTAAGTTATAACTTGATGACAGGATCTGAAGTGGGGTTTCAACATATTACCATTTACCATAGAGAAGGACATCCTTGAGGGAGGACTGTCAAAGGGAAACCTGAGTGATTGCCTTTGGGTCAGCATAGAAGGGAGTCCCTATGGCCTTCATGCATAGAAGGGAGTCCGTATGATCCTCCTCCTACTGCTGGTTGGGGAGATGCTTCAGGGAAAGAGTGCTAGCTGTTCATATGGTGTATTCACATTCGGTGGCTCATAGCTTTTTGTAACTCTAGATCTCGCATCCTCTTCTGGCTTCTATGGACATGCTCACACAGATTCTCTCTCTCTCTCTCTCTCTCTCTCTCTCTCTCTCTCTCTCTCTCTCTCACACACACACACACACACACAATAATAAAAGTAAATCTTAAAAACCCAGCAACCTGTTTTTTTACCCCCTAATGCTGCCATAAAAAACTATGTGTATATCTGTTCTATTTTACTCATACCATCCTCCCTCTCTTCCCCCTCTATTCCTCCTCTGTGTGTGTGTGTGTGTACATATGTGTGTATGTACACATGTGTGTGCTAACATATCAGAAGTTCATGCTAGCTGTCTTCTGAAGTAATTTTTGAGATAGTCTCTCATTGAAGCTGTAGCTCATTGATTCTGTTAGGCACCTGGCTACCTCTAGGAGTTCTCCTGGTTCTGCTTCCTTGGTGCCGATTACAGGCATGCATGCTCCACCTGGCTTTTAAATATGGTTCCAGGCAGATCACACATCTGCATGCTTACCCTGCAAGCATTTCCAAGCAGAGTCATCTCACCAGGCCTTCAGAACACTTTAACCCAAGACGTTTAATATTTTCCTCCATCTTCAGTTTCCAAAGGCCTCTGAGTTCTGTCACACAACTTACCCGCCTGACCCCACTTAATGATGTCCACCGACTGACAACTCTGATTCCTCAGTTTCCTTTTCCTGTTGTTATGGTGTTGCTCTGGCACTTGGGATCATCCGAGGGCTTCCCATGTGCTGCAAAGACAAACACCTTACCACTGGGCTTCACGCTAGCTCTGGTTCCAGTCTTAGTATCCGTGGTTGTAATATAAGTATGATAGATTTCCTTATGAACAGATTACATGTCCACTTTTAGCCATCCTGGGCGATAGGCTTGTTTTTCTAACTTTATGAGTCTTCCCTCAGTGGTACTAATTGTTAATAGCCTATAGGCAAAATACCTAAGATTCCAGCGTGAGTCACACATATCCAATTACTCTCTTGTGGACTCCAAGAATATAAATCATTATTTCAAGAAAGGGCAGGGGGTGTTTTAAATTTAGAAAAATCCATTTCCCCCACTAACCCTCCTTGTAAATTGCCTGCTTCTTTTTTTACCCTTTCAGGGCTTCTTCTCTCTAAAGCCAAGGATTTACTTTGTGGGTAAGAGTTCACCTCGGAATTAATATTAACACGGGGATGGGCACGCTTTGTGTCGCTAGAACTTGGTTGGACAAATTCTCTGGCCTTCCGGGGGGGGTGGGTGATGAGGGGGTAATAAGTCTTAGAATGTTACTGAAAGGAACAGTTGCTAACTGAGCATTTCCTGGCCCAGTGTTCAGGAATCTCAGGATGGTGAGTGCTAGGCGATGCTTCTAACACAGGATGTGTCTAGAGCCCGGCTTGGGAGAACGGAAGACTGTGCTGAAGGCAGAGGGTAGAGCTGGGCCTTTTTAGCTGTGTACGATTGTAATTTGCTTTGAAATTCTTCCAGTTTCCACAGTGAAGGGTCAGACATTTTATAAAACAAGACATGCCTAGAGGAAGCCATGAATTCAGAAACTCTGGTTCTTTTAAAAACAAAATCAAATTCCACTGCCTTTTCCTTGTGTCCCCATCCCCAATCCACAGGAAGTTTATTTCTGGCACATTAATTACATTATTTATGGAGAAGGTTTATTTTTTTCCCTGACTCTGGTAACTCACCACTGTACTATAGAAATCAGCCACCCCCAACCCCAGCTCAGAAGCAGGGGGTTTTCTTTGTCCATCTAATTATGACGTCAGCATTTGAAAATAATGTTCATAACTGGCTTACAGTTAAACATGACTTCAGCTTTCCTTCTGAGCCAGAGCGATGGCTCAGTGGCTAACAGCACGCAGTACTGTTTCAGAGAACCTGAGCTCAGTTCCCAGCACACATATCTGGCTGATGAAAGCTTGCAACTTCAGCTCCAAGAGACCTAACGTTCTCTTCTGTCTTCATAGGCACCGGTGCACACATCTACACCTGAACTTGAATGTACACACATAAGCCATAAAATATAGCTTCTTAAATATGTTGTAAATTGAAACAGAAGCACATTACTTCCCCCACCCTTTCCTACTTCCAGTTCCTTCCCAGCTGCCTTCCCTTGAGGCTCTCCCATGTTTCCCCACTCTCAAGTTCATAGCCTCTGTTTTGTCATTATGGTTACATACTTATAGATGTATGTGGTAATGTGTATGCACACACACACACACACACACACACACACACACACACACACACACACACACAGCCAATCGGTCTGGTTTTGTTTGTGTGTCTTTGGTTTCAGGGCTAACCTTTCTGCATTTGGTGAAGCAGTTAAGGGGCTCGTCTACTCCCAGTCATTCGTTGCCTGTAGTCTTTTGTCTGGGTGTGGGACGCATGGAATTTTGCTCTCCATGTCAACAGTTCTTTGAGATCGACATTTCTACAGTCTCCTTTACACACCCGTTTCCAGGACAAACTGTTTCACGGCAGACATCCTGGTATTCTGACTCCTACACTCTTTCCTATACTACTTCTTCTGCAAGGTTCTCTGAGACACTGATACAGGAGCAGTGATGTCGATGTATTTTTTTTGAGACTGGGCTCCCCAGGATCTGTTGACCTCTGCGTTGTGTCTAGTTTTAATTTTCTGCGATGTTTTCCATTTGCTGTAAAGAGAGGATTCTTTGATGAGGAGTCATACTAGCCTTATCTGTAGGTGCAAAGATAAGATTTAGAACGCAGAAAGGAATATCTTTTTAAAATCATGCCTTTGTCTTTTTCACGGTGATAAAGGCTATGAGGTAGATACAGTATAGGTGTTTTTTTTTTTCTAGAAAGCATTGTTAGATATTAGAGCACATTAATTAACCAGGGCTGTTGTCAGAGGCAGGTATCCTAATATTTTTCTTTTCTTTTTTCAGGGAGGAAAGCCTTTATTTGGCTTACACTTTGTTTGTTTGTTTTTATTCACATTTTTATTGAATTATTTATATATTTACATTTCAAATGTTATCCCCTTTCCCAGTTTCTTGTCCATAAATCCCCTATCCCCTCCCCCTTCTTCTATGAGGGTGTTCCCTCACCCATCAATCTACCCCTTCCCTCCTTGACATTGCCCTACACTGCATCCGGGGTGGTCAAGCCTTGGCAGAACAAAGGGCTTCTCCTCCCTTCAATGCCCAACAAGGCCATCCTCTGCTACATACTTAGCTGGAGCCATGGGTCTGTCCATGTGTACTCTTTGGATGGTGGTTTAGTCCCTGGGAGCTCTGGTTGGTTGGCATTGTTGTTCTTAGGAGGTTGCAAACCCCTTCAGCTCCTTTAGTTCTCTCTCTAACTCCTCTAAAAAGAACCCAGTTCTCAGTTCAATGACTGCAAGCGTCTGCCCCTTCCTAATATTCTCATAGAGAAGACATTAGCTAAGCTTTGGTAGCAATAGTTGATGGGTTCTTAGCAAGAAAAACATGAAGGAAGGGAGGTCAGCTAAGAAAGTCTGGGAAGATTTGGGTAAGTAGATAACATAACCAGGCTTTTTATACAAGTATTTGTGTCTAATATGAATGCAGTGTGTGTGTGTGTGTGTGTGTGTGTGTGTGTGTGTGTGTGTGTGTGTTCAAGTGAATTTATAGAGTGGAGGTCAGAGGTCAAGGTTGAGTGTTGGGCATCTTCCTCCGCCATTTTCCATTTTATATTTTTGGATCTGGGTCTCTCAATAGCCTAGAGTTTGTCATTTCAGATAAGGTAGTTGGCCAGTGAGCCCCAGAGGTCTGCCTGTCTCCAGCTCCCTGGCTTTTGGAATCTCAGTCCTGTCCTGAGGCCTGAAGCACTTCACTGATATATTGCCAGCCTCCTTCCTGGGTTTTTGATAACCAGATTTAATATAAAGATTGTCTAACACTTCTGAACAAATGAAATAGTTTACTAAGAACATACAGCTAGACATATATATCCCATAATGGACTGGGAACCCTGTGCTACAGACAGAGAAGTGACATAAGCACCTGCCGTAATGCAGTGAGAAGAGAATCTGAAATTGCCATGTTGAAGTTCGCGTGTTGACAGACAAACCACAAAAGCTTTACGGATTCAGGGTGTCTGGGAGGATTCCTGTTTCTCGTCTGAGCATTCGGTGGAGACAAGCTTGCCAACTTCTTTGTGCAGACTTCCTCGTCAGCTTGTAGACACCTGAAGCTACCCCACAGTTAGAACTGAGAAATGTTTCTCATGCCTCGCTGTGAGAACAGGATGTGTTAGAGTTTGCCTGTGTTATTATGTAGCCAAAGCCTGCCTTGGGGGTGTATGATTGCCTCTGCATCCATGTATGGGCCAGAGATTAGCATCATGTAGTTTTCAGTATCGACCTCCATCTTATTTAGTTATTTGTTAATGTACTTTGTTCATTTACTTGTTTTTAAGGCACTGACTAGGACTTGGCATTTTGGCTTGCTGTGTGGTTGATAAGCTCAGGGATCTCTCTAAGTCTGCTGTACCAGTCCTGGAGCTACAAGTTGGCATCCCTGGGCCTGGCTTTTAAATGTGGGTTCTGGGGATCTGAGTTCATGTCCTTCTGCTTGTGTACCAGTTATTTAACTCACTGAGCCATTTCCTCGACCCTGGTGACTTGATTCTCCTTCTCCTCTCCTTCCTCCTCTTCCTCTTTCTTTTTCTCCTCCTCCTCCTCCTTCTTCTTTTAGTGCAGGATTCCTTTTTTTCTTTTTTTTTATTAGATATATTTCTTTACTTACATTTCAAATGATATTCCCTTTCCTGGTTTCCTGTCCATAAGCCCCCATCCACACCCCCTCCCCCATACGGGTATTCCCCCCATCCACCCCCCTTACCTCCCTCCCCCATCCACCCACCTTGCACTGGGGGTCCAACCTTGGCAGGACCAAGGGCCTCCCCTTCCACTGGTGCCCCAACAAGGCTATTCTCTGCTACGTATGGGATTGGAGCCCTGGGTCAGTCCATGTATAGTCTTTTGGTAGTGGTTTAGTCACTGGAAACTCTGGTTGGTTGACATTGTTGTTCTTATGGGGTTGCAAGCTCCTTCAGCTCCTTCAATCCTTCCTCTAATTCCCCCAGAGGGGGTCCTGTTCTCAGTTCAGTGGTTTGCTGCTAGCATTGACCTCTGTATTGGACATGCTCTGGATGTGTCTTTCAGGAGAGATCTATATCCAGTCCCTTTCAGCATGCTTTAAATATCCATTTTCTAGACCTTGTCCAAAACCCCAGTGTGTAACATCACATGATATGGTGTCTGAAGATTTTCCTACACGGACATGAGAATTTCCAGGGAGTACGGTTATGGTTACCACCCGCCATCTCTGTCTGACAGTGTTGGCAAAGCCAGAGCTCTTTGAGGTCGACTTCAAACCCTCATAGCGTGATCCACACATACTGTTTTCACTCATTAGTTGTGATGGACCTGTCATTAGTTTATATAAGCCATTTAAATCTATTCCTGTTTCTAGCTTCTCCTACCTCTGATTGGCTAATGAGCTCCATCAACTTAATCCCTGCACTGTGGGGAGAGCGTCCTTGGATTTGGTCTAAATACAGACAAGCTAGATGCTCTGACCCTTCAATTAGACATGTTGGGGTGTGCGGTGCCTTTTCATGTCTGCTGACAGTGTTGGATGCCACTTACTTCTTAAGAACAGAGGGACAAAGGGACAACACTGGACTCACTCGTGGTTCCTGTATTTTATGTTTAATGTGTGTATTTAGAATTAGTATAAAGATTCAGTCTTTTTCTAATTTGATTTATTTTGTGATATGTAGTGATATAGTATGGTGAGTGTGTGTGTGTGTGTGTGTGTGTGTGTGTGTTTGTGTGTGTGTGTGTGTAGAATGTGCAGAAGTTGCAGCATATTGTGAAGTTCTGATGATAACTTATAGGGGTAGTCTTCTTCCGTTGTGTGGATCTAACCCAGTTACCATGATCAGTGGTTTAGTTGTTGGGAACAATACTTCAGTATATACTGCCATGCGTGGATCTCTGTGATATAGCCCCTTGGAGGAATACTCAGGAGTAGAACTGGATCATGGGAAAGATCCATTTCTAGTTCTTTGAGAAACATCTATGTTGATTGGTCTTTTCTCATTTTTATTTTTATTTTTTTAAGAAAAAGTCTCTCATACATCCTCTAACTGGGCACTCCTATCCATGTTCATGGCTACATATGAGCATATCCTGTTTTTCATGGCATCCTCCTCCTCATCCCTCCCCATCATGTTGCATCAGAGCTCCTTTAAGATTGTATTGTGTGTTTATCTTAGTTACTTTTCTATTGCTGTGACAAGACACCAGGCATTAGGCAATTATGACAAGAGGCAGTTTATGGGGATCACAGTTTCAGAGGGCGATTCTGTAACCATCATGGTGGGGAGCATAGAGGCACGCAGGCAGGCATGGTGCTGAAACAGCAGTTGAGAGCTTACATCTGATCCACAAGCAGGGAGAGAGAGAGAGAGAGAGAGAGAGAGAGAGAGAGAGAGAGAGAGAGAGAGAGAGAGAGAGAGTGCTAACCAGGAATGGTGTGGGTTTTTGAATCCTCAAAGCCACCCTCAGTGACACATCTTTTCTAATAAGGCCACACCTTCTAATTCTTCTCATACAGTTCTACCAGCTGGCCATGAGTTATTCAAATATATGAGTCCATGGGGGCGTTCTCACTAGAACCAGCACAGTGTCTGTGCAGAGGCCACCATCAGGGGTCTTCCTCAGTCACTCTCCACATTAGGGTTTGAGATATGGTCTCTCACTGAAGCTTAAGCTCACCAGTTGGCGAGAACGGCTCGTCAGTGAAGAACCAGTGCTTTGGTTGTACAACTATTTCAGATTTTGGAACATTTATGTCTATAAAATCAGATGCCTTGGGATAGGATCTGAGTCAAGACACAAAGATCCTGTCTGTTTCAAATACAGGCTATAGGCAGAAGCTGCACATACTTTTAATGCTTGCATGTGTATTCACATGTGTGTGTGTGTATACATACACACATATATATATATACATATATGTATATATATGTATATATCTGGTGTACATGAATGTACACATTTATGTACATATCTTGTACATATAGAGGTCAGGGGAAAGCCTTGTATGCCATTTCTCATGTGTCCACTTGTTGTTTTGAGACAGTCTCTCACTGGACTGGAACTCACCAAGAAGTCTAGCCTGCCTGGCACTAAGCCTGAGGGATCCTCTGGTTGCCTCCATCTTTCATGTCTTGGATTTCAAGCTTGTGATCCCACAGCTGGTTTCCCACATAGGCTTGGGGGCTGGGACTCATGTCCTTCTGTCTGTACGGAAGGCACTTTACCAGTCATCTGTTCCCCCAGCTCTATGCTGTACCTCTACTGCACCCATGTTTGGATTGACTCACCAAATGGAGTCAAGTCATGACCTTACTTACACTTTGGAATCCCATCTAGATTTCTGGATTAGGGAGGCTCCACTGGCAATAGTGTTTTAGAGGTATGAAGTTGGTAGTACTTATAATAATTTATATATATAATAATTTATATGAGAGAAATACTTCTGTGTGGCTAGCAAATATTTTCTGGTGGGGACCACATTGTGACTCTGGCCATATGTGCAGTACACATGTGACCATTTGTCACAACTACTTAGCTTATTAATCGTACCCTAAAGGCAGCTACAATAGTCTGTTAGAAGGCAGGTGTAATTTATATCAAATGTGCAGCTTGGTCTTCATTTGGGTCTTATAACAAGTGGAGCAGGTCTGTCTCTGACTCTGTTGCCTGCTATTAGATCCCCTTCTCCCTATTGAATGGCTTGGTTGAACCTCCGTGGGAAGGGCTGTGCCTGACCCTACTGGGACCAGATGTCCCAGAGTTGGGTAGTATCCAAGGGGGAGCTCCCCCTCCTCTGAGGAGCAGGGGAGAGGGCAAAGGGGTAAGGGACTTGTAAGGGTGGATCTGGGAGGAGAGGAGGGAGGGGACTGTGATTAGGATGTAAAGTGAATGAAAACTAAATTATTGGAGAAAATAGCATGTAAGTTTTTATTTTATACTACATTAAGATTGTAAATTGTATTTCAAAAACTGAGACTTCATAGTTACCTTGTGACATTGGACTTGAAGTTTTTTTCTGTTGACTTTCTTTTTGTGACGATGCAGAATGAACTCCAGACCCCATACTTACTGGGAAGCAGTATACCAGTAAGTGAAATTAGTGTACGCTTTGAAAGCGTTTAGCAGTGATTAGATGAAGGTATTTTATTTTATTATACTTCCTTCAATTTAATAAATCAGAACTGCTTGCCTGGTCCAGGGACTTCAGCACAACAGGGTAGACAAGGAAACCCAAGGCGACACTCAGCTCCATCAGAATGTAGCTTTGTTGGCCCTGCTTCTTATTATAATCTGATTTCTATCTCTGTGAGGGTGGATTGTGGGTGTGTGCACATTGATGTGGAGGCCAAAGGACTATTTAAGGTGCTTTTTGCCTTGCCCTTATTGGCTCGAAGCCTTCCAAATAATTGAGACTACCCATCCAAAAACCTTTGGAAGTTTCCTTTCTTTTGTCTCGCCAGTTCTGGGGACACTGCCCTCTTTATATTTTATACGATTTTTTGCAGTTAAACTCCAGACTTCTTCCTGCTTGCATGGCAAACACTTCATTGAACCATCTACCCAGCTCCACTGTCTCTCTATATAAAGCAAATTATGATATGATATATTTTCTAGTGTCCTTTTATCCTGCATATTTATTCTTATTCTTGAACATGTAAACAATGTATTTTCATCATATCCACAGCCTGTGTCTCCTTGCCAACTCCTCTCAGATCCCCAACTGTCTTCTTCCCAACTTCATGTTACCTTTGTTTCAGCCACTGACTCAAATTTGTGCTGCTAGTGTGAGAGTGGGCTATTGACATGGGCATGAGCATGGGCAGCCCACTGGATGCTGAATCTCAAAAGAAAACTGTCTCTACCTCCCCCAGTAGCTATCAGTTGCCAGTAGTTCCTCTTCCACTCTGAATCCATGCCGGAGTTATGACTGGCTTGGTCTTATGTAAGTCTTGTGCAGGTGACCATATCTGTTGGGAGTTCACATGTACAGTGGCCCTGTCCTCTGTCATGTCTGTAAAACAATGTTCCTCAGAAGTCCTTCTGGGTCTTGCAACCCTTCCACTTTTCTTCCATGAAATTTTCTGAGCTCTCTGTCTCTGACTCTATCATTATGGGTGTGCTCCCCACCCTCCCCTCAACTCGTGTGTGTGTGTGTGTGTGTGTGTGTGTATGTGGTGTGTGTGTGGTGTGTGTGTGTGTATGTATGTGGTGTGTGTGTGTGGTGTGTGTGTGTGTGGTGTGTGTGTGGTGTGTGTGTGTGGTGTGTGTGTGTGTGTGGTGTGTGTATGTGGTGTGTGTATGTGGTGTGTGTGTGTGGTGTGTGTGCGTGGTGTGTGTGTATGTGGTGTGTGTGTATGTGGTGTGTGTGTGTGTGTGTGTGTGTGTGTGTGCGTGTTGGCATAATTTTTTGCAGCCTACTTTTAATAAGTGTTCAATCTCTCCCCTAACCCACCACCGGGCAAAGTTAGTGGAAGAGAAAAAGTTCCTAGGATATGGGGGAAGTGGACCTGTTTAGCAACAGTCTTTTGGAGGTGAGCTTGATCTTGTTTGTCAGCAGTTCAGTCCCTTGGCAAGCACCAAATACGACTCAGCAGCTGCAGAGCAGTCCTCTAGACAGCCAGACATCACACATGAACCAATAGCTACAGTCCAGTCCTTTTGACAGGCAGACAATGGGCACAAACCAGCCGTAGTAGTTCAATCCTGAAGAAACTACAAGGCTCACCAACTGGTCTGAGGTGTGGCTAGGGAAGTGTCAAGCTGTCCTGCCTCAGGAACCTCATCGTTCTTGGGTGAGTTTCTCTCAATGGCAGCATTACCGTGGGTTGAGCTCAACAACACTATGTAAGGTGAACCAATACATGCCTGTCCTTAGCGAAGAATAGTGAGGTGGAGCAAACCAAACAAAATGCTCAGTGCTTGTCTCCCACTGTCTGTGGGGTCATATTTACACTCCTTCATCACACATTCTTTCACATGTCTACTGTGTCAAAAAAATCCTTTCCCCTGTGTCTGCTTCAGGAAATCATTCTTTCAAGTGTCCGTTTTAGCAAGACATCCTTTTACCTATGTGCCCCAGCAAAACATCATTTGACGTAACTATCTTTCCAAGGAAACGTCTAGTGTGCATGTGCGTGTGCATGTGCCTGTGCATGTGCATGTGCGTGTGCGTGTGCGTGTGCTTGTGTGTGTGCGATTCAGGTGTTTCATGTAGGACAGAGCACGCCACAGTTTCTTATTTTATGTACTTTGAATAGTTGCATGTCTTTGTATTGTCTGTTGTTTCCTGAAGGATAGTGCTAATCCTTGGGTATAATGATAAATATTTAGAAGGTGTCCTAAAGCTATATCCATTAAAAAATAGAATTATCTTCTTCTATAAGGCCTGTGACCCACCCATCCATGAGTTTCCAGTACCAGGCATGAGTTCTATCCTATGGATCAGGTCTTAAATCCAATCAGAAATTGGATAGTTACTTCTCCATATCATATTTTTTCCTGAAGTCAATGTTAAAAACATTAACGTGCCAAACCTGTAAATTGTTGGTTAAAAATCACGAGGGAAATAAGATCTCTGTAGAATTCCTTCAGAGAGTGAAAACATGTCTATGTTTGTTATTTTTATAAGGTCTATGCCTTCTACAGGCTGTTGGAAGGTTAAGAATGCTCCACCCACTTTGGGTAAAGGTATGAATTCTAAACTCCATAAGTGCAAATTTATTTTCAATGTGTCCTAGTACCCTAACATGATGGCTATTCAAGCAAGTGTGGACACTAATCCGAGTTCTAATTTCAAGGAATTTGGGCAAAAAATAAAATCATGAGAATGCACGAGGGAAGTTTTCTCTTTCTCTACCCTCAGGTTGTTCCTCTGATTATAGAGATGGAGACACCTCACATATATGTGCATTTAAACATATATATTCTATATGCTTATATATGCATAAACTTCAAGAAACCATTTGAGGAGATCTGAATGTGAATAGTGCGAAGTCCAGAAGGTATTTCTTCTCTTCTTCTCTGTTGTGTGATGAAACACAATTGACCAAGAGCAACTTAGGAAAGGGAAGGGCTATTTTGGCTTCTACTCCCAGGAAAGGGTCCACAACTGCAGGGAGCCGGAAAGGAAATTGAGGCAGTAACACTGCTTGCTGGTTCTCTGGCAGGATCCTGCTAAGCACCCTTTCCTTTTTTATTGGGCAGTTTTTGTATTTACATTTCAGATGCTATCCCCTTTCCCAGTTCCCCCCTCTCCCATCCTCCCTCCCCCTGCCTCTATGAGGATGTTCCCCTCCCCATCCACCTACTCCCTGGCACTGCTCTGCACTGGGGAAAAGAGCCTTCACAGGACCAAGGGTTTCTCCTCCTATTGATGCCAGACAAGGCCATCCTCTGCTATCTATGTGGCTGGAGCCATGGGTTCCTTATGTGTACTCTTTGGTTGGCGGTTTAGTCCCTGGGAGCTCTGGGGAGTCTGGTTGGTTGATATTGTTGTGCTTCCTATGGGGTTGCAAACCCCTTTGGCTCCTTCAGTCCTTTCTCTAACTCCTCCATTGGGGTCCCCGTGCTCAGTCTGATGGTCAGCTGCAAGCATCTTAATCTGTATCAGTAAGGCTCTGGCAGAGTCTCTCAGGAGACATCCATATAAGCCACCCTTCTTATATAGTTAAGGACCACCTGTCTGGGAAATGGTGCTGCCTACAGTGGGCTTGGGGGCTCCTACTTAAAATATCAATGAAGACAATTCCCCACAGACCTACATACAAACAAATCTGATAAAGTCACTTACTCAATTGAGATTTTTCTATGTGATTCTAGGCTCCCCAATTTGATGGTTAAAGCTATGATAGTAATGTTAATAATACGTTATTAAAAACTAGGGACATGGGGCTGGGGATTTAGCTCAGTGGTAGAGCGCTTACCTAGGAAGCGCAAGGCCCTGGGTTCGGTCCCCAGCTCCGGAAAAAAAAAAAGAACCAAAAAAAAAAAAAAAAAAAAAACTAGGGACATGAAAATGTTTTGCTTAGGAACTATCAACTTCTTATTTAATAACCTGACATGGTACTTGATGTACTATTTGATTAATAAATGATGTTTGGGCTTGGCATATGTCAGTAAAGTCCTTGGCTACGCAAATCGAGGGCCTGAGTATGGACCTTTGAGAACCCATGCATGCAAGCCAGACTGCTGGCTTTAATCCTAGCACTGGGAGGCAGAAGCTAGAGGATCCCTGGGGCTCGTTGAGCAGTTAGTCTATACTTTTTGGTGAGCTACAGGTTCATTGATATAACCGATCTCAAAAAATAAGGTGAAGAAAACACTAGACATTCACCTCTGGCCTACACTTGGTTCACCTTCCACCACGTGAATGCACACACTCAAGTACACACACAAGCACACTCAAATGTTGGCTAAAATAATACTAACAAGTGTATTATATTTAAGAATTAATAATGGAGTTGGAGAGTTGGATCAGTGGTTAAGAGCACTTTCCCTCTTTCTGAGGACCCAGGTTTTGTTCTCAGTGCCCCGTGTGGTAGCTCACAATCCATAGCTCAAGTTCTAATGGATCTTATGACTCCTGGGGTACCAGGAATGTGTGTGTGTGTGTGTGTGTGTGTGTGTGTGTGTGTGTGTAATGAAGCCTGGTGGTGGTGGCACATGCCTTTAATCTCAGCGCTAGGGAGGCAGAGGCAGGTGGATCTCTGAGTTCAAGGCCAGCCTAGTCTATAGAGCAAGTTCTAGAACAGCCAGAGGTGCACACTGCACAGAGAAACCCGGTCTTGAAAAACTGAAGGGTAGAAAAAGAATGGAATGATGGTAGGCTAGGCATGCAGGGACGTTTTAATTCTTTTTTTCCCAAATGTCTGCAAGGAACGGTAATTAATCGCACTGCATTTCTCATTTCTTTCAAAACAATAATTATAAACCGGCGGTCTGCCCGGCTGACCCCAGCTGTAATGTGTGCAGAGGTTGAGTGGAATCTTGCTTTCAGCTTTGCTGAAGGCAGGAGACCTGAGTCACAGCTACAGACACACTCCACATTACCTAGAAAATCGAATTTCCTTATGAAAGACTAGCGAGGGAAACAAAGATAGAAAGAGTCGCAAAATACTGCATTAGACCATCACATTTGAGATATCTGAATTAATAAGCTGTGTGGCACTTGCTGTAGAAGAGGTTTTTCCTCCATAGTCTCTACTATAAATACTGTCACTGAGCAGTGTGAATAGAAGCTGCCCAGCAAAGTTTGCATAGCAGATGGCCTCTTACCATCTAACCTCTATAGAGGAATTGTGAAGTCAAAACCGAGAGGGAAGTCCTAGGAAGCAAGGGTACATTTATTTGAATAATAGTGTTTCAGCAACAGCTGGAGTTAAAGTACCACATTCACAACATTGTGAGTCTAGACCCAATTTTATGAATTGTTTTAAAAAGTCTCCAGTGACCTACAAAATTTGTTTCTTACGTTATTTTTTGCCCTTATTTGTTCATTTACTTATTTACTTTTACATGCGTCTGTATTAGCACATTCATGCCATGGCACACATGTGGAAATCAGAAGATACATTTTGGGAATCTCTTTCACCTTCTAGGCCCCTGGAATTGGGCACCGGTTATCATTCCTGGCAGCATGATCCTTTACCTACTGAACTGTATACATGGACCTTTGTATCCAATTTATAAGAGAATTTGTTTTTCCAGTGATAGCTGTAGCTAGATACCTTGGTTCCTGTTTCAGAGTTTTTTCGATATTTTGGAAGTCATTTTTTGTTTGTTTGTTTTTGTAAATAACTCAGGAGCCACTTGTTAGAGCTTTTTGTAGGTTCAAAAGATAATAAGGTTCAGCTGGTATTTTCATGCATGTCTTTGTTTCTAACATGCCATTGAAAAGAGTAACTTAAAAAAAGATATATCTTATTCTCAACCATGCATATTCATGAATGTCTCTGTGTGTGTGTGTGTTTGTGAGTGCAATGCACATGGAGACCAGAAGAGGACATTGGATTTCTTCAAGCTACAGTTAAAGCTTATGATCCACCTGATGCAGGTGCTGGGAACTGAACTCAGGACTCAGGTCCTCTGGAAGAGCAGCAAATACTTAGCCCTACTGGGTCATCTTTCCAGTCCCCCCAGATCACTTCTCAATAGATTGTCAATGAAAATGCTTGTGTGTGTGTGTGTGTGTGTGTGTGTGTGTGTGTGTGTGTGTGTGTGTTGTATAAGTATATGTGTGTGAAAGGGTGTATCTGCACACAAGTGTATGGAGTCAGAGGCTGACTTTGGGTGTCTTCTATTTCTTTCCATCTGATTTTTTTTCACTCAGGTCTCTCGCTGAACTGGCATTTGCCATTTTCAGTAAGGTTGGCTGTGGGGCTCCAGGGTCCCAGTGCCAGTGTTACAGGTACACAGCAGACTTAGCAGCAAGGGTCCTTTCTCCCCTGAGCCGTCTCACTGGCCCAGCCTGGCTATTGCTTCTGTTGTAACTGGGTTGATTTTCCATAGTGACGTGGAAGGCACATCCCAATAATGTTGGGTCACTCCTCACAGCAGCAGCGCACAGCTCCCATTTGCCTGGCCGGGATTTGAAGCCTCCCTCCCAGGTTTTCTGCATTTCTACTTACAGTTTTCCCCAGATATTTCAGGTTCTCTGCTGACAATGCAAATATTTGCCAAAGGCAGACCTCAGGCCATCTCCGTCTCAGGACAACTTCCGTCGTTTACATTTCAAGACTCTAAACCTCACTGAATTAAGTTTACCATTGATTTCTGTCATTTTCCTGGGCATTCTAGTACCTCCTCTGAAAAGACTTTTCATATTTCTCCCATTCTTACGCTTTTCCCTACTACTGGTTCTAATAAAATGTTCCACACTTGTGGAGTTTAGGAGAGCCCTGGATTTGTCTATGATTGAGTCACATGTGTCAAGTGTGTCCCTCTTTGAGTGAAGCGATGGTGATTTATTAATATGGCCTGTTATATCAATGGATTCCTTAACAGGAACAAAACGTTTACTCCTGAATGGGCTACAGTTGGGCTGAAAGGCAGTTACCCAGTTCATATCCTCGTGACTCTCAATTTATTCCTGTCTCTCTTAAATATTGGCTTAAATTGTTACTTCTACTTCATTAATGAAAGAAGTAAGTTCGGGGTTGGGGAGGTGGTTCCCGTGGGTAAGAGCGTTGGCTGCTCTTGCTGAAGATATAGGTTTGATTCTCAGCACCAACATGGTGGCCCACCACTGTCTGTGATTCCAGTTCCAGGAGTGCCATGCCCTCTTCTGGCCTCCTCAGGTACTAGACATGCATGCAGTGCTCGTATACATATACATGTGCAGACAAATACTCATGCATGAAATGAAGATACATCGTAATGGAAGGAGGAGGTTCTTTTTGGTATGCTTGGGATCAGGTGGGGTGCCTTGGGGTTGCCTTGTGGGTCTGGTCAGCGTGTCTCTGTCTTAAAGGGCCAGTGCTCTTCTTCTCCAGCCCATAGGGCTTCTCTAAATACATTACCTGAGCATGTCTCATTCAGAGGCAGGATATGCTTTTCCAGGAACACTACTTTCAAACCAACAGTTCAGTCTTTAATTCTTCAAGATTCTGTGGTCCTATGGCTCTAATCACATTTTCATTTTAAGATGATGCCCATTGCCTGTTTTTAAAATTTATCGTCAGGAGGCTGTTCATTGTGAAGCAGTCTTACTATTTTTTGAACCCCATTGCAGCCTTGATTTTGTTGTCTTATTTTATTCCTTGCATATTGATTTCACTTAGTTAAATTTATTTAACGAGATGTGTTTGATCGATCTTGAATCAGTGCTTATGTTCTCCTTTATTAGACTGAGTTCTCTCTCTTTTTTTTCTGTCTCCTAAAGTATACCTTTTAGAAGTCTGCCATGACCTTTAAGCACTAATTTTCAGTTTTATTTCTAGAACATACATTGAAATTATTAAATTTTCTCCATTTCTACTGTAGTTCAACCTGAAAATTTGTACTTAAAGACACCATGTTTAAAATGTCCTTAACTCCCTTATAAGTAGTTATTGATTCCTTTTTTATTGGTATATTTTTTATTGAGAACATTCTCAAATGTACGGAAAAGTTCAAAGACCATAGTAACAGAGCACTGTTCTCCCCACAATTAAAAATCAGCAAACACCTACCATGTACTCAAAAATGTGTTGCTGAGAATCGCATGATTCGGTTGGAGAGTGCTGCACACGTGGGTTGGACACCGTGCCATATCTGACGTGTAGACTTAGCATGTGTGATCCAAGATTTCAAAAGAAAAACCTTTGTTTTACTTACGTTTTCCAAAATGAGTGTTAGACATCATCACATATTGCCCTAAACAAATAGTTTAACACATGTCTTTGGAAGATAAGGGCCATTTGATTGATAATCATAGTATTTTTATTTCCTAGTAAAATAATCTTCGTCATGTTGCATGGCCCTAGCCTTATTTAGATTTGGCTGGCTTTCCCCCAGATACACTTCTTAGGTGTTAATTTTTCAGGAGTGACCCACTCTCTCTGGTCGCACTTGGTTATAGCACATCCTCCCATCTTCCTGGCTGCAGCTGTGTTTTTCACCTGTACACACCGAGTGGACATGTGCTAGGCTGTTCTGAGCCCTGCTCATACCTCTGCTTTGCGTCTACTGTCTTTCATCTGCTTCTCCGTTTGCTTCCTTCTCTAGAAGAGAAGCCCTACTTAGATAACTTACCTGTTTCACTTTGCCTGTCCCCTCTCTGTCCCTCACCTTCTTCCTTTCCTCCTTCCCTCCCTCCCCCACCTCTCCTTCCTTCCCTTCCCATATGTATATATGTAAATAGGCATATGGCAAGGCTCAAGAGTCAGAGGCCAGCGTTCAGGGGTCAGTTCTCTCCTCCCATCAGGGGTCTCAGAGATTAAGCTCAGGCCTTCAGTTTGGGTAGCAAGTGCCTTTACCCACTGACCCATCTTGCTGGTGCTAGAACATGACTTTCCCCGAATCATTGGAAAAGTATTTGCTCTGTACTTCTTGCGTTCGTCTTTCACAGCAGCTAAGACTCTTCCCTTGTCTAGTGGAATTATTCTACTTGCAATTTACAAATGCAACAGGGCACTGATGGTGGAGGCGTTTTCCGAAAGTGAACACCCATCAGTGTTTTACTTAGTGGCTTTGCATGTATTGATTTGGATGGGTAATTTCACTGAGAGCACGGGGTGATGATGCTTCTAAGCTGTTCCCGATAAGCCATCAACACAAGTGAAAACTCCCTCATTAACCACTACACAGTCTTCGTTCATCCTGTGCTGCCCACGCTCTATGTCGGCTCACCCCACTCTTCTTATTCTGCAGCTCCCCTTACCTTCTAGCAGAAGCTACGTTCCTCTACTCTGTCCTTGTGAACACCCTCCTCTCCGGAATGAAAGCTACACAAGATCAGTGTGTGTGTGTGTGTGTGTGTGTGTGTGTGTGTGTGTGTGTGTGTGAGAGAGAGAGAGAGAGAGAGAGAGAGAGAGAGAGAGTGCGTGCATATACGTGTACTTAGGTATATTCCAAGTACATGTCTGAAATCCCATCAGATGAGAGGCAGGTACAGGAGAGCCCCCAAAAGCTCACAAGCCAGATAGCCTGCTGTTCCTAGTAATGAGCAACAAAGACCCCGTCTCAAACTAGATGGAAGGCAGGAATTGATACCTGCAGTTGTCCTCTGACCACCCTACACTCTCCATGGCAGATACACTCTCACACACGTAAGACACATGTATATCATGCACACATAAACACATGCACAATGACTCAAAAGAAACAAATATTAGGAAAGCTTCCTTGCATGACATCAGTCTTTAACCGTCACTTACAGTATCCACTTTAAGGCGGAAACCCACCTTACTCAGAAGTTCTGTTTGTCATTTTGAATACTAACTTGAGAATCACGAGTTGGAGCCTTCAATATCCACAGAGCTGCGTGACACTGTGGTAAGTGCCACAGGGCCGTAATAAACTGAGCAGGAACACAGCCTCTGACCAGATGAGTGGGTGGGTGCTTAGTGGAGCTTGTATGCATTTTTCCAGTACAGTATCAAGCAAGGGAATGACCTAGACTCTAATTTAAAACCCTATTCCATTTTCAAAGTTAGGTAGATTTACTTTTTTTTTTTTTAGCTGTTTTGTACCTTTATGAATAAATGGCTTAATTTTTCTTTTCTTTTCAACTTTTCCACTGGTGATTTCTTTATCTATCAAGTTATTTCTTCAACAAACTTGGTCATTCCAGGTAATTGAATGTTTCCCAGAACTTGAAATAAATATACAAAATGAGGTATAATCCCTCTCTCTATATTCTTTCATGCTTCACGACTTTTTTGTGTGCCTCTGGGAATACTATTATTTTTTTATTAGGCTTAAAAGAAAGAAAAATAACTCTCGAGGTAATCCACGTGTCTATCACCCAGCACAAATTTATGTGCTTATGCTAAAGTATTATATTGAAATAAATCAAAGGATATTATTAGTAAGAATACCTCTCCCAACGAAGAAACTATTAGGTTTGTGAAACCCTCATCTTAGAAGTCGTATTTGCTAATAAAACAACATTTCCTGGAAAGGATCGTTTTCATGAGAAAATGGGAATTTATGAGAATTCTTTTAAGGAAAAATGAGTCTCAACTGAGTCCAACATTTTCTTGCCCCAAGTGGATTTCCCTTTCATTCCAGAAATGCCAGCAGGGGCCAAAAGGTAGGTGTTTTTGCCAGTTCCACCCAGCCCTTCCTCAGACATACCTATTGCTTCCAAATGCACTTGGGGCTGTTAGTTCCAGCTCTTCCTTGCCTGTTAACAATCTTTTGGATAGCTGTACACAGTAGCCTCCTGGTCAGCTCCATCATAAGGTTAAGGAACCTGTTTGGTTAGCTCATTAGTAAAATTTGTTCCACCCAGGCAGTGTTAGGAGTGGGGGTGTGGAGGGAGCTAGGAGCTTGCTGGAATAATGGAGCCCTCTTTCTCCCCCTTTTTTCTTTTTCTTTTCTTTCCCCCTCCCTCTCCCTCTCCCTCTCCCTCTCCCTCTCCCTCTCCCTCTCCCTCTCCCTCTCCCTCTCCCTCCCCCCCCCTCTCTCTTTCTTTCTTCTTCTTCTTCTTCTTTTTTTTTTTAGTGGAAACTGGGAAGCGAAAGCAAGGTTTCTCCTGGTACCCAATTCTCCTTTCCTTTCAGTTTCTTGTTTTGGGGTAGACAGCTTAAAGCCTCCTCTCTAGCATTCAGAGTCCTCCTCCTCCCCTCTCCGCTGCATCCCTTCTTTACCCCTCCCAAGGAGGGTCCCCAACTCCAACTCCAGGCAGAGATTGGTGGAACCATTGGGTTGAAACTGATTGTGATAGTAGCAGATGGGCTGGATTTGACAGGGTGGATTCTGAGCAGCTTCTGAGTGGGGGGCGGGGCAGGGAGGGGAAGGGTGGGGGTGGGAACCCAAGGGCCAGAGCGGACCCATAGGAGTGCGCGCCTGCTGCTGCCGCCGCGCCTGCCATACCACGGACTTGGGGGCATTTCTTTAGCGCGAGATTCCCAGGGAAGTGGCACTGCTGTCCCCAGGCGGAGCGGGAGAGAAAGGTCCTGTGGCCCAGATTGCACTGGGACACCGGAGGCAGGCGCGAGCTGGGGACAGGAGGCGTGCGACACAACAAAAGCCTAGGTGCCCGGGCTGTGGAGCACGCGCGCGCGCCGACAGGCTTGACATGGCAAGTTTGTCAACTGTGGGCTCCGAGGCCAGCTCCTTGCTGCCCCCCAAGTGACGGCATTGCAGGGTCTGCCCTCCAAGGCGGGCAGCCCCCACCACGACCTGGGCCCTCTGCAAAATGCTACCCCGCAGGCCAGGTAAGAGGACGCCAGCTCCCTGCACCCTCCCAGGCGTGTCCCCAGAGCTGTTTTCTATCCTCCATCCCCTGGGCATCCCCTCGTGCCGGCTGATCTGGTCGCTTTTAAGCGTTCCATTCTTCTTGGTCCACCTCTGCCCCCTGTCGCTGATGACACTGTTGCCCTCCCTGAATTCCTTATAGAATCCCAAAGCCACAGGGGTGTGGTAGAATCTCTGGGAGGTGGCACTAGGTTGAAGAGTCTTTTGGCTCCAAAAGTCAGCGCCAGGACAATCAAGGCAGGATCTAAAGCGATTTAGCATTCACTCTGTCTTCCCCAGCTGCTTAAGCCAAGCATCACTCACACCCCTTTCCACCTGTGGGACCTCGCTTTGTGCTGGAAACGCGCACGGAAACACGCACACGTGCTCAACGTCCCTGTGCACACAGGCTCGCTTCCTATAGAGGACTTTTGTAATGGTAAAGGGAGAGGAGGACGTGGATCTTAAGCAGCATGGTCTCCCAAAGCATCCAGGGCCTCATACTTCTGTGTATTCCTTGGTCTCCATGATCGTGATCAGATAGTAAAACATTTGGAATGTGTGGGGAGGCTGCTGATTCTGGCACTGGGCATCACTGTGCTCCTTCAGTCGATTGTCTTTCTGGCTTCGCCCCTTCTTCCTCCTAAGATATTGTATTGATGGTTCCCTCTCCTTGAAAGTCAATGTCCTAGTATAGAACGGGGCTCTAAGGTCAACAACCTGGACCACCATGGAAAACCTGGCGCCAGCAGCCTGCGAGGGACTTCAGATGAACTGTTTCCTGTTCTCTTATTCATAAGCATCAGGTCCCTGACCTGGTATGTCAGATTCAGGGCCTTTTTCTCACTCCTTCACATGCCCCAACCCCAGTGCAGGCTCCGCCCCAGCTGAATTGGAGTCCTGTTGCTACCAGCGACTATCTATGCCTTCTAAGCCTCTTAATTCTGATTGATGGGCAGAAATATGATATGATTTTGGAGTGAAGCTGCCTGGGAGGCAGACCCTCCCCCATCCCCACCCCAATCCTTAGAGAAAAGGGACTGTTAGGATAGACTCATTAAACACAAGTAGCCACCTGACATTTCTTTTTACCCTTGTGGCTTTTGCCAATTTGGTTCAAATAAACAAGGCCCCTCTTCCTGGCCGGTTACTAGCTACTTTAATTTTTACTCTCCTCCCCATAAACCCATTTCTAAAAGAGATTCCCCTTGTAGTAGTTTCCAGAACTATTCTTGTAAATGTTTACACAGTCATTTTCTAGAAGTGATTTTATACCCATAACCTCTTAACTTCCTGTTGGTGTCTCTGTGTGCTGGACCACAGGTATGCGTAAGTGACTTGCTGTCTGTGCTCAGCCTGCTGGTCTCAGCCTCCCATTTCACTGTCTCCAGGATTACAGGAGGGGTACAGGATACTTGGATGTTTCAGACTCAGGTCCTTCCCCCCTCCACCTCTCTCTCTCTCTCTCTCTCTCTCTCTCTCTCTCTCTCACACACACACACACACACACACACACACACACACACACACATTTCATCTATTCTCTTTCCCACTCTGAAAGTCCTTCTTCTTTCTTTCTCCTCGGGAATCTCCTTAGAAAAGAAAGGAAACAACCTCTACTTTTAATGTTGCAGTTTGTAACTTTTATTATAAAGCCAAACCCAAGCCCCCCTCCTCGAGGCAGCCTGCTTCTCCATGCTGGCAGAACCAACAGGATTTCTGGACCTATATAAATCCCCGACCAGACTGTATTCCTCCTCTCCAAAGGGTGTGCAAAGGATGGTTTCATTCTTGCCACTGGAACTGTCTTTATAAGAATGTTTTGTTCTTCCCTTTTTCCTAATTCCCCAGAGTGTTTGGCAGGGTATTTTCATTATCTAAACCATCAGACTTAGCTTTTCTTTTATTTTATTATTTTTCCTGTATGCGAGTCGCTTTGGAAACCCATGTGCTATTTTTGAATCATTCATTTAGTTGTATTAAACCAAACTTCCTGGAGGGGATTCCCAAACCTTGGCATCAGTGTGGGCCCCTTGGGTGGGCAGGAAGCAGAGAGGAGTTCCGAACGACTTTAAAGTTCCCAGTAAAGCTGTGTACAGCTCTGATGGCGAATGTCATAATGGCATCATGCATTTGATTAGGACTTTACAGTTTACAAAGGGCTTCCTCAGGCATTATCTCTTTAATCCCAGCAGCAGGAATTTTAAATAGTGAGGATTCCTCAGAAAGGCCCTGTAATGCCTGCCGATCCTGCTTAACCAAAGAGAAAGGGAGCGATGGAAATTGAATGGGCAGCTGATGCATCTTTAATGCATAGAATAAACACAGCAGAGACAGCTCCCGAGCTCACTTTGGAGCCCAACTTGAGCAAAGAAGCAAGAGGGCAGGAAGCACTCGTGCATCTGAGAGGGAACTCCATGCTGTGCTCTGGTTGCCCAGGGAGTTCTAGTTCTGGCTGGATAGGGGTTCCGGGTGCTCTGGGCAGTCCTTGACATAGGGTTCACATTTAGATGAAAGTGTTAACTGGGGTTGCAGGGAGGCTCTCAAACTTCACAAAGCCAGGGGGCACTGATGTAGTGCTCTTCAACCATAAAGCATGCTGGGATATCCTCTGGCTTCTGGAGTCTCTTTACTGCAGGCATGGGGTAATTTTCTCTACTTGGACACACAGCAGGAGTTTGGGTCTCCCTGAGTCCCGATGAAGGCAAACAAGAGTTCTGTCATGTTTGTCCTTCACTCTGAAACCAGGGCCTGTCTTCCACGGCAGTTTGTGTCTGTTTATGACGACACAGGGAGGGAGGACAGGGGACCACCCTATAGTTTGTCTTTTTTAGCCCGGGCTCCTTGAATAGAGAGCCCAGCCCTTCTGTAATGTATTGTGAACATCCCTTGCAACTTCTCTCCAAAAATATTTCCTAGAATGCCAACAAAAGCCACAAATTTTAGTTGGTATTTTGGATCTCAAACTAATCTTGTATATTATTCTGTAACGTTTTATTCAAAGCAATTTCAGGTGTTTGAGTTCTTGCTGAGGGCTGCCTTGTGGGAGGGATGCTAGATACACCGGGGCTGCTTTTGGTTGTTCTGTTTTTGTTTGTGGAACAATGTCACCTGTAGCATAGGCTGGCCCTAACCTGGCTTTGTAGCGAAGGATGATCTTGGACTTTGGATCCCCTCCCCCATCTTTCCAGTGCTAGCATTGCCTGCGTTCTATGCAGTGCTGAGGATGGAACCCAGGCTTCATGCATGTTTGGCAAGCACACTACTAACCAAGCTATACCAGGTTCATCATTTACCGTTAATACAATTTGAGCAAGACTTCCTCCATAAAATATGAAAACATCCATGTACTTTTATAAGTTTTTAAGAGTAAAAAAAAAAAGAGAGAGAAAGAAGTTATATAAACTACAGACTCAAACTAGTTCCTATCACATAAGAAAATCAACTGATACTGCCTTTTAATGACTTAAATCTTTGTCACGTACCTCTAGAAGCCAGAAGTGAGCATTAGTTCTCCTAGAGCTGGAATTAGAGGCACTTAGGTGCTGTGTGACTAGGGGGCTGGGAAGTGAATTAAAGATATAAAGAAGCTTCTCTGGCAGGGACTGAGAGCTCTCCAATCCATGGACACAGAGGTCAGTATCTGGAAGGTAGTGTGATACTGTGTCATACTTTACAAAAGTAGTAGAAAGAGCTTCTCTTCTAGGGCCCATGAGCTCTGAACTGTGGGTTCTTGGCCAGGTTTAGAGAGTATCGGGCAAGGGTTTTCTTCTGTGGAGTGGCTGCTTTAGTCGCTGTTCTATTGCTGTGAAGGGACCCCATGACCAAGGCGACTCTTACAAAATACATTATTTATTGGAGGCCGGCTTACAGTTTCAGAGGCTTAATCTATTATCATCGTGGTGCGGAGCATGGTGCCAGGCAGGAGTGTGCTGAAGAAGTACCTGAGAGCTACATCCTGATCTGTAAGCAGAGAGAATGAGCCTGGGTATAGCCCAAAGCCGACCTTGTGACATACTTCCTCTTAACAAGGTTATACCTCCTAGTCCTTCTCAAATAATGCTACTCCCCAAAGACCAAGCAATCAAATATGTAAGCCTATGGGGGCTATTCTTATTTAGATCACAACAATGGCCCTGAATATTAAATCTAACCAGAAAGCTGTTGGCTATACGCCTAATATTCATAATTGGAGAGGATACAGTAGGAATTGAAGCAGGGAGAAGGAGAGTGCAGATGGTCAAAAATATATTGTATGCATATATGGAATTAAAAGAAAGATTTTAAAATCGCAAAACCAAAATCAACACAGTGGAAGTCAACTGAAGAACACTGCCCAAGGTTGGCCATTGGCCTCTACTTGCATGCACGTCTGCAGACACACTTGTACATATCACTCAGAAGAGTGAGTATACATATACAAACAATTGTCATTGTCATGTACAAATGTACTCCGAAAGCTTACAGGTTAGGGGGGAAAAGGACATAATTATTTATACCAAGTCCTGAGTATGGGGCTGATTAGAGAGAAAGAGAAATCAGTCCACAGGAATGACAGGAGGTAAGTGATGGAGAACGTACCTCCCAGGGGGAGGGAAGGAGGCATGGACTCCAGGGTCACTTGTCCATGAGGAGAGGGTGCAGAGTCATTACATCAGCAAAAGGCTTGAGCTCTGGACATTGGGAGATGCCTGAGTGGTTGGTGTGCTTGCCACACAGGGCTGAGGACTCAAGTTCAGATTCCTAGGATCCACGTAAAAGTTCTAGGTGGTGTGACAGCCTTGGAAGGAAAGTCAACAATCCTTCGAGTGAACTGGATAGCAAGAACGGCCCTGTCAGAGAGCTCTGGATTTGATTGAGAGTCTCTGCGTCAGTAAATACAGTGGACGAGTGATCGATGATGATTCCTTACACCAAGCCTGAACATCCAAATGTGTATATATCCCCTTTCATATGCCCACACAAATTAAAACATGCCTACACACATGAGAGTGGGAAAAGAACAAAAGAAGGAGGAGGAGGAGCAAGAGAAGGGAGAAAGGGAGAGGAGGAAGGAGAGGAGGGAGAGGAGGGAGAGGAGGAAGAGGAACATAATGTCAAATTCTAACTGTAGTCTGTGGCTCATGGAATTCCGAATTGAGGTTCTCTTGTGCTACAGGTAATCAACCCCAGAGTCATCTCCCTAGCCTAGAGATGTGTTCATTCGCCCCCTTCCATCTAGTTCTTAACAAATATGCTATTGGCCCCAGTCGGACCCAGATCATATTGTAGAAGTGCTAAGCATTTTGGGTACACTTTGTGTTGTTATCAATGAATGGAAAAATTGGAGATGGATTGCCTCGGTACCTAGCACAAAATGTGACACTCAGTTCACAGAGAGACAGCTTTGGCAAGTTTGGCATCTTGGCCCTGAAACTCTGGACCGGTTACTTGACAAGAGAGCTGGTAGTAGCAATGAAGACACCTAGCCTAGTCTGTGAGTCCCACTCACCCTCCCTATCATCTTAGGGAAACCCACCATGATTCCTCCACCCATTCGATGATAGGGGATGAGGTGGAGGCTTGCTTCGGTAAATGGCTATTTCAGCTGATGATTCTAGACATTAAATTCCACAGGCAACAGGTAAGACACAAATTTCCATGTGTAGATATTGTAGACTAGGTTACTAGAATTCTCTGTCATGTCTAGAGCTGGCCGAGAGAGCTTCTGAGTTTGTTTGCTCTGGCCTTGGAAACCAGTGGTATAAAATGAGGTGAATGAACTCGCTTCCACAAAGGGGTAGGAAAATGTGTTTCATTTTTGGCCTAAATTGGTGACAGGGCAGAAGAAACATGTCACTAAAGGCCAAAGGAGACAACTCCCAGGAGGAATGCTCCCTGCAAACCCCCTGCGGGCTGACAGTTCCTGAGCTGCAGAGATGACCAGCCTCAGCTGGGTCAGGCTTGTGGCTTGCCACATGTCCTTGCTGTGGTGACTCCTTGGCTGTTGAGGGAAGAGATCCCTGAAAATGGAAGTCCAGCATCTTTCCTTCCTGCTCCCGTCTCTGGTCTCTGGCATGGTCACATTAGCACAAATGAGAGCAGTGGGCACACATATCTATGTGTGTGTGAGAGCAGAGGAGGACATCAGGTGACCTGCTCCATCACGTTCTGAACCTCAGGATAGGCTGTTGGCTGGCAAACCCTAGTAGTAATCCTCCTGTCTCTACGCTACCTGACACTGGGATTCTAGCTGTGAGGGCACTCACACCTGGCTTTGTACATACAGGGTGGGGATTCACACTCAGGTCCCATGCTTGCACACCATTAGTTTTCCTCACTGAGCTGACCCCAAAGCCCATCAAATATCTTCTTCCTAAACAAAACGTTTTATTGGATTATGGCTAGACATTATAAGGCTTGCTGAGCCTTTAATCTGGATATGAGAGAACTATTCAGACCCAGAAAGTGAAGTTTATTGTTTACGAAGCCAAAATACACATGTGTATCATGTCTGGTTTTTATTACATGAAAAAAACAATGTCCTTGTAAAACGGTAAGTCAAGCATACATCTTTCAGAGATGGGGAGATGGCTTGGTGGGCAAAGTGCTTGCTGCACAAGCCTGTGGATGTAAGTTCAGATACTCAGCACCCAGGTGAAGCACATTTCTGTAATCATGGGACTGTAGGGAGAGAGACAGAGTCCAGGGATTGGCCAGTCATTCTAGCCTAAAATGTGTGCTTTGAGAGACACCATCTCAGAAAACAACCAAACAAACAAACATGTTACAGGGCAATATCTGATACCTTTGGAATCTGGCTATGCATATAAGTGTGTTCTCCCTCACACTTGTAGATAACACACACACACACACACACACACACACACACACACACACACACAAAGCTCTGTCCTCCAACTCTCCCCCATCTCTGTAAGTAAGTATGTATGTATGCATGTATGTATGTATGTATGCATGTATGTATTAATGTGTGTATGTATTCGTGTGTGTGTGTGTGTGTGTGTGTGTGTATGTGTATGTCTCACTATGTACCACACCTGAGGTTGACCTCTGGCTTTCACACATAAACGCTCGTATTTACACTCATGTGTATACACAAACAAACACAAAAAAGAGTGCTAGAGAACACATGCAAGTGTCAGTTCTCTGTTCCCTTGCTTGATGGGGAGCCTTTAATCTGGAGACAGATGCTTGTCATGAGGCTTCTAAAAGTCCATCTGAGAAAATGTGTTTCCAATTCAGTGCTTTTCCACTGAGGAAGTGCCCAGCAGAGCATCTGTCCTTGGTGCCCAAGGAGCCTGTGGCCTCGTCCTCAGCTACCCTTTCATGTTTCAGCAGGCGTGCCTGGCACAGTTTCTCACATGCCTAAAGTGGTGTCTATGCCCAGGTTGTTTGGCATGGTGGATGCCAGGGATAAGTAAGGCACAGGGTTCAGCCATCCAGAAACCCATCTAGTGGTCACTGGGATGTGGTCACCCTGCCTTGCCTGTTCCTGCCTGCTTCTGGGCTTTTGGCCAGCTGCTTCTGTCCTAGGTCAAGGCCCTGCTGTACTCAGGCCCTATCAGCTGTCTTGGGTGACTGTCTCTTGGATTTTCGTGAGATATTTCTCTGCTTTCATTTCCTCCCTAGAAGGGCTACTCAGTGGTTACCATATATATCTCTGAGTCCCCTCTAAAGACACTGCTGATGACATCAAGTCAACACAGGTAACCCATGTAACTACACACACACACACACACACACACACACACACACACACACACACGTTCTGAGAATTCTATATATATTTTTCAACCATATATATATACCCTATCCCTCCTTTCAACTACTATAAGACTCGTCCTCTGTACTTCTCTACCAATGCCTCTTTTGTTAACTCATTGAGTCTAATTAATGTGCCTGGTATGCATTTGGGTCCTGGGCCATCTCCTAGAACATGGCTGACCTACCAGGAGCTACATCTGAAAGAAAACTGACTTTCTGCTTCCCTTTCCTTCCTTTCCCTTCCCTTTCCCAGTAGCCACCAGCTGTCAATTTCAACTCACCTGGGAGTGGGGTCTTATTGAGTCCTTTCATGTTTCATCATACCAGCATGTATGGTGAATTTTGTACAGTTCTTGTGCAGGCCAACAATAGACTGTGTGAGCCCGCATGTGCAATGTGCTGTCATGTGCAGAAGACAATTTTTCACAGCAGCAGTCCTTTCCAAGTGTTGTCTCCTACAACCTTTCTTCCCTCTCCTCTTAAATGTTTGGAAGGAAGTATGGTGTAGTTGTAGCATATAGGGCTGAGCCCATGGAGACAGTGTCCAGCTGTCCCTGATTGTTACTGACTGCGGAGCCAGTAAGAGGGGGGATCCCCCCCTAACAATTTGCTAGGGAAGACTGGAGAAAGACGGAGGAAGAAAGTCTGGGATGGAGGCTGCCTGGGGGTGGGAGTATTCTCTGAGAAGACATGTGAATTTCCAGTGCAGATTTTAGCAAATTGTTACAAACTTTGTGCCTCTGAGCAACACATGGGGCATTATCTCACTTCTAGAAATCAGAAGGCCAAGCGTAAGGTTGTGGGCAGGGCCACATTCTTTCTAAAAGCTTCAGGGACACAGGAGCCTTTCCCACAGTTGATAGTCTGCTCAATGCCTTGTTCTGTGACCCTTCTAGCAATAATATCCACCTGAACAGCTTCTGTGGCTGGGACTCATCTGCGTCCCATCTAAAGACCCTGCTGATGACATCAAGTCAATCCAGGTAACCTATAATATCTTGAGATTCTTCACTGTGTTTGCTAAGCCTTTCTTGCTATGTGAGGTTCCAAACCAATAGGCACAAGGTATTAGGATACAGGCATGTGGGGTGCAGGAGAAGGGAGGAAGCATTCTGAGACATTATTTTAATGAATGAGAATAAATCATAGAGGATAATAAATGAATGTGGATTAGTCGAGGTGAGTCCTTGAAAGCTGAATTACAGTCTATGACAAATACCTTTAGAGGCCGATTCCAAGGAGATGAGGAGAGAAAGGAGAGGGGAAAGAAAGTGGGGGAAGGGCAAGGAAATAGGGGAGAAGAGAGAAAGAAGAAAGAGAAAGGGGAAGGAAGGAGGGAAAGAAAAAGAGGAGGGGGAGAAAAACAAGGAGAGAAAAAAGGGGAAGCTGATTAAGATGCAGAGTAGAGAGGTCAAGAGGAGAGAGAACGGGAAGGGAAGGGGGCAAGAAGAGGTCGAGTGGCAAGAGGGAGGGAAAGGGGCTGGAGAAAGAGAAGGGGGAGAAGAAAGGGAAGGGAGGAGAGGGAAAGAACAGATAAGAATCTAAGGAGGTGAGGAGAGAAGGTGGGGGGAGAGGGGAGAAAGAGAGCGAGAATGCATGTCAGGACTACTGCTAGCCTCAGAGTTGAGGAGAGGATGGTGTCTGTCAGGCCAGAGAAAGTGTGAACTGGAAGTTAGGAAAGACCAGGTGGCTGTTGCTGAGGGTCAGGGCCGGCTCTGGTGACCACTTGGTAGGAAATAAAGAGAGAAGTCTGTATTGGGTGTGAGGTTGAGCTAGGTCAGGGCTGAAGGCCATTGCTATGAACCGTTGTATCTCCCAGTTGTGTACAGGAGACCCTTAAAGCAGCAGTATGGCTCAGCAGGATCTTTGATCTTGTTCTCACATTTTAGACATTAATAAGCAAAGGCCCAAGAAGTCCAAATAGATTTACTAAGGACATGTGGGAAGGTAGCGTCACAATTTGGGCTGGAGACCAAAGATCTCCTGTCCTGTTTCCTTCCAGTAGCAGAGGTCCTCCCCTCTCTCCTGATCTCCCGATGTGTTTGTGTGTAGGTGCACATGTGTACGTGGCTATGTGTGCCCGTTGTTTGGAGGTCCAAAGGCAGCCTCAATTATCCTTACTTGCTACCCATCTCTACTTTTTGAGACAGCATCTCTCCCTGGCCGGGTATGATAGACTAACAATGTCAGTGAGCCCTAGGTAAGCCCCTGCCTCAGCTTCCCCAGTTCTGGGATCACAAGTGTGTACCACCTTGCCTGGCCTCCTTACTTGGGTTCTGAATATCAGCTAGGTCCTTGTCCTTGAGCTATCTCTTCAGCCCATACCACTATGTAGGATGCCTTTTGAAGGTAAGAGGCTGTATTAGGGGGAGGGGGTTGAGGTCACAAAATTATGGAAAATGGGAGAGATGACTTGCTTCATAGACCGGAAGGAAGCAAACCTGAGGGATATCCCAGACGCTTTAGGCCTGCTCACTTCAGGTTCAGGTCACTTCAAGGCATCTGATTGGATGGAGGTCTTTCTCCCTCCTTTCTGTGTAGCATACATCAAGGGGTGAGACATGCACCTCTGTGCAACTAGGTGTAATTTGAGGAAGACATAGTGAGAGAGCCACTTGGTCAACAGAGCATTGAACTGAAGGATGGTTTGTGGCTGGTTCATGGGAAAGCAGCTACACTGTGGCTTAGGTCCTTGTGGTTTCCTTTCTGCAAAGAGTTTGTTTTCTTCCTGGTCAGCAACAGTTGCATTGACAGAATATCCACAGAGCTTTTTAGGATGAATTCCTCAGCTGCCTTCAACACTTCATCAATAATGTGATCTGTCTATTAGTGAGCAATTAACATGTGACCTTATTGGCAGACAGACCACACATTCCTTGACAGGGTTTAAAATACCCATTTCCTGTTTCCTCGCAGAGGAAGACATTTGATCGTATTTCAGAGCAATTCTGGAACAAGTATGTAGAGATAAACTTAAAGAGCTGCAGCAGAAATGGTCGCTGTGGTGACTGGGGAGATAGCTCAGCAGTTAAGAGAACTTACAGTGAGAGCATGGTGATGCAAGTTCAAATCTCCAGAAACCATGCAGCAAGGATGTATGTGGTCATGCTATAAATAACCTCAGCATGGTCGGGGGCAGAGACAGGCACATAGCTGGGCCTTGCTAGCTAGGACCCCAGCTCTAGGTTCAGTGAGAGACCCTGTCTCAATGGAACAAGGTATAGAGTGGTAGACAAGATATCCAGTGTCTTCTGACTTTAGAAAACAGAGATGCATGTTAAACACATACTCACCCCCATCCTATAATGCAAACAAACAAAAGAAACTGTCCGGATTAAAAAGAGGGTGTTGTAAGGCACTGGGTTTCCAAGTGGATAGCAGCTTTTCTCTATTCTTTGGATGCATTCTTTTCAAGAAAACTCCAGTGTATCTTTAACCACTTAGGACAGTGTCTACATTCAGTGCTGTGTGTCTGACTTGAATGCTTCTTACCACATGAGACCTTGAGTCTCTGGAAGTTGTTGCTGCTGTTGTTGCTGTTAATTATTATTAATTATTGTTATTTTATTACCGTTGTTATTTAAGATGATGTTTGTGCATGGGCAGAACTTTCTTATGTGATTTTGTTGCAAGTTGTACAACTTGAGGGGGTTGGGGAATAAAAAATCAATTAATCAATCATCAATCAATCAAATCTAACAAATTTTAAGGGAGTAAAGAGTCAACATGGAATAAATGAATTGCTGAATGTAATAACTATATTTTTACCATTTCTCATTTTTTGTATCAGCATCGTTAAGGAGTTGGTCATAAAACAGCCACTGGTCTTACTAGAGCAAGGTTTGTGTAGTGAAAATTATGCAGGTCCCTGGCAACATTAAGATAATTGATTCATTTGATTCATTAAAAAAAACCTTTTATACAAATGTATATGAGGTCCAGGGTGATCCCTCAGTGTACATATGGAGTGAATAATGACCATGTAGGAAGAGATAAGTATTTCTATCTCCTCAAATGTCTAATTGACATGTAATGAAAACTTATTTGCGTATGGGGTACAGTATGATGTCTTGGTGCACGGGCATGGACATAGCATGTGCTGGTGCAGTCAAGGTAGTCGTGTTCTAGTCTCCTCAGCGTTGCTTTGTTGGAACCTTCAAACTCTCCAGTTCTTCATGAGGTTGTAAGAGGTGTCTAAACCACTATGCACTGTGTTGTGGAGCTCTCGGGCTGAGTGTAACACTATTTGCATTAATGCTGTTATAGCAGACCTGCTTGCTGCTGTGGCAAACTACTTCACAAGAAGCAGCGGAACGAAGGAGGGGTTTGCTGTGGCTCTGGCTTTGAGGATAGTGTTTGTCATGACAGGGAAGGTATGGTGGCAGCTGGGGAAGGCATGGCGCAGGAGTGGGAGGCAGCTGGTCACATTGCATCCACTGTTAGAAAGCATAGAGTGAACAAGAGGAAGGGTTAGCCTGTAAACAATACCAGTCCCCACCGACTTACCTTCTCCAGAAGTCACCAACTGCCAAGAGATCCACAACCATCTCAGACAGTGCCACCAGCTGAGGACTAAGGGTTCAAGGTTCTGGGCTTCATTTTTGTACATTTCCATTGATTTTTTAAAAATACCCACATTTGAGGAAGAACATGAACAAACCTATCCATCTTTTACTTAACATACTGTTCTCTCATCTCACCATCCCATTCATTCTGCCAGAAGCCAGAGGACAGTTGATATTTTCACATTTATTTCTTTGTTTATTTATTTAGCATATGTGCCTGTGTCTGTGTGTCTGTCCATCTGTCTGTCTTTGTGTGTTACAGTGGCCAGAGGACAGTTTGAAGGAGTCAATACTCCTCTCACATGAGTCCTGTACATTAAACTTAGGTGTTTAGGCTTGGTGGCAAACCCCTTTATTCACGGAGACATCGTCTTAGCATCCATGACAGGACAATT
The DNA here is from genome assembly GCF_021556685.1 of Rattus norvegicus. Classification (NCBI taxonomy): domain Eukaryota; kingdom Metazoa; phylum Chordata; class Mammalia; order Rodentia; family Muridae; genus Rattus; species Rattus norvegicus. The sequence continues at coordinate 40,502,767 of NC_141546.1, read as the reverse complement.
TAAAAAAGAAAAAGAAAAACAGCCCATAGCCCTGTTCCAAATTGTATTTTTTGTTCCTCCTTAAATGTAGCTACACACATTAAATGATCGTACACAGAGCACTATGTAAAAATACACATAATCATGAATAGTATATATAGTATATGGGCTATGTATGATTTCCTTCGGAAAACTGTCAACATTTGTACGCTAAATGAAGCAAGAGAAATCAGACTTAGAGAAAACGATAAAAAAAATTCCAGTCTCGTTTGGCTATTGAAAGCTATGCTGGACTGAGGAACTTTTGGGAACTAGAGATCAAGGGAGGAGTAAAATCGCTAAAGTTTCATTCTGTGGAAAGCCTGCATGCCTCCTAGAGGCAGACCCAGCACTGCCTTGCTGTTCACTGTTCTGTTCTGAACCCCCTCCTCATTTAATTCTGGGCAAGAATTTATAAAAAGAAAGGCATTTTAAAGAAGGAGAGGAGGGCTGTGGAAGTGTCTTCCAGTAGTGGCATGGTGGCTGCACCCTTGGACCCCCAATAGTTATGATTACTGCATCACAGGCTGACTACTTAGGTCTGTCAACATTTTACCATTGGAAGAGGTGGGACTCACTGAGGAGTTCTTTGCAGTTCATGTATAGCTAGTAAGGTGAAGGCGCATAAAGGATCTAGACAGAGTTAATGGTTGCTAGAGGGGAGAGGGGGGCATTTCCTTTAGTGGCATAGCCACTGGCAAGTTGTCCAGAGCCCTGTAAATAACCTCTCACCCAAGAGTCGGTCAATAACACTAAAGAAACTCATTGAGTTGCCGAGAAACCAAAGCAGAGCAAAACCAAATCACAATTAGGACAGTTGCCTGAAAGCAGGTAGACGTGGGATTCGTTGGAAGAGGACAGGAATCAACAGGAGTGGGACAGGAAGACATGAGCATGGGGGCTGGGGATTTAGCTCAGTGGTAGAGCGCTTACCTAGGAAGCACAAGGCCCTGGGTTTGGTCCCCAGCTCCGAAAAAACCAAAAAAAAAAAAAAAAAAAAAAAAAAAGGAAGACATGAGCATGTCACTGGGTGGATATGAACAAGCTGTAGTATATGCATTTGCCATAAGTATAAACTAATAGCTTCAAAAAGACTGCACTTTATGTTTCAGTGCTTGTTCCGATACCCACGGAACACAGAATCAAAGTTCCATGAATCACTGCAGCAGTGCAGAATGGAACCCGGGGAAGCCTGGTTATCCAGCCTTTGCGTCATCCCTGGCCTCCAGGAGGCATTGCCCCAGACCCCAGCTCTTGGCTTCAGGCCTCTTCCAAGTACACTTTCTTGGTAAGATCCCTAATGCTCTCAGGTGTTTTCGGTCTAACCCATTTTACCCTCGGTGGATTGTGATGTTTGGTTTTAATTGTCAACCTGACACAATCCAGAATCTTCAGAAAGTCGCTTCTCAATGAAGAAATCTCTAGATTGGTTGGCCTATGGGCATCGTTGGGGTTGATTTTTCTCAATTGGGTTGATTGAGCTGGCCTGGGGTCCATGACTGAAGGGAAAGTCAAGAAGAAGCTGGGCACGGACATGTAAGCACCTGTTCATTGCTCTTTGCCCTCCATGGTGGATGTTACGTGCGCAGTGGCTTCAGGCTCCTTCCATGTAGATTTCTGGAAATAGTGGCACTGTGAGCAAAACTTTTGCTGGGGTATGTTACCACAGAAGCAGTATTTTAGTTAGAATTTCTATTGCTGTGATGAGACATCATGACCAGAAAACAACTTGAGGAGGAAAGTGTAGTTCAGCTTACACTTGCAGGTGTGAATTTATCACCAAGGGCAGTCAAGGTAGGAACTCAAACAGGGCCGGGACCTGGATGCAGGAACTGATGCAGAGACCATGGAGGAGTACTGCCTAGGGCTTGGTCCTCATTGCTTTTTCAACCCAGTTCTTATAGAACCCATGACCACTAACTCAGGGATGGCACAGCCCACAGTGAAGTGGGTCCTCCTCTATTGATCACTAATTAAGAAAATGCCAAACAGGTGGATCTTATGGAGGTATTTTCCCACCTACTGAGGCTCTCTCCTAGCCGATGACTCCAGCTTATGTCATGTTGACATAAAAAAGCAATATAAGCACGAAACGAAACTAAGACATACGTACCAGATACAGTCCAGGAAAATTGTTTTATTCCTTGCTAATGTAGAAGTTTGGAGAAGATTGGCCCTCAGTAGAAGCTGTTGAAGGAACGCATGTATTGCTAACTCGTTTTGGTAAGTGTCTGAGGGGAGCCTGTGATTGCCTTTTCATAAGCAGACAGCTTGGCTCTCACGCAGTCTCCTTCCCCTGTGACTTCCCTTTATCCTCTTCCTCAGGATGGCGTAGTCTTGCCTGTCCTCACCTCCTTCCAGCACCCAGTTCTCCCTCTCCTGCTCATCACCAGGGCTTTCTCCTGAGAGACTGAATCCCCACACCACTCCTGCCTCCATTCTGTCCCCAGTCTCGCCTCTTCCATGAGGACTGTCATGATAACTCCAGACCCAGACCGCCATTCTCTCGGTCTCTGCAGCATAGCTGCTGAAACATTATAGAACTGGCTGTTCCTGAATCATAACCACTTAGTGTCTGCTGCCACTGTCTACCTCCCTTGCCTTTCTCTCTCTCTCTCAAATTAAATCTTAGTTCTTCCTTTTTTTTTTATCCAGAGAAGAAGTCCTGGAGAGATGTAGAAATATTTCTTGTATGATTACAAATATTTCTGTCATTTTGCAAATATTAGCGTAATGTAAGAACTGGCTAAATGGCTGATTGAAACTAGTCTCGATGCATTATCTGTTCATACTCTCATTCTTCTCAAGTTGCCTGACTTTACAATTACATATGATATATAACTTTATATGACTTTGTATAGAGAGATACTTATGCTTTGAATATATATCAGATTTTCATTTTTAAGTAGGAAAGATACCTGCCATTTTTTTTAAATTTAAGGATTTATTTTACTTGTAATTGTGTTTATGAGTATGCACATATGCCTGCCATTAAAAAAAAAAAAAACCCTTTGTCAGAGTGGAGCAGACATGCAGATTGGCGCACAAGCAGTGTTTCCTTGGTTTGTCACGAAGCCCAAAGCCATCTGATCAGCTCTGGGATAAAGAGAAGGAAGCCAGAAATGAATGCATCCTGTTCCTGTTTCAGTTACCTGCAAATACTATGCCGATTTCTCTTACAGAAGATTGTTTCTCTTGATATTAAAAAAACCCACTCTGTCCTCTTGTTTTGGCTTTCCTGCATTTTTCTGTTAGGATTGTGCTGCTCAATTACATTAATATAAGTATCTGCGAACTGATTCAGTAATGGAGAACACAGCTTTTTATATAATAGGCTCTAGGTGGGCAGGCAGGATTTCTGGGGCTTTGATGCAGCTGGTTGGTACAAACATTCTTACATATGTGCATATGCCACTGCATATTCATGTGTGCGCATGTATTATGTAGGCATGTTTTCATGTGGAGTGTATGTACTGTCGTTCTGGCATTGTCCACTTTTAGTTTTGTTCGCTCATTTTCTTCACCAGGTAGTCTAGGCCGGCTGACTAGCAAGCCCCAGGGCATCCACCTGTCCCCACCTCCCCAGAGCTGGGCCTGTAAGCACATACAGTTGTCCTGGTTATTACACTGGTTCTTAGGATCTACCTCAGGTCCTGTGGCAGGTGCCTTAGTAACTGAGTTACTTTCCCAGCTCCCCTGCAGGAGTTTTGCCTTTCGACTACACCGCTGTCCAGCTGTGGTTACTGCTGTCTCAAGACACATCCAGGTATTACACCCATTTCCACTCCACCAGCAGAGTACGAAACTCCTGTTCTCACCTACAGACGTTTCACCTTTTCCAATCCTTAACTGAGTATAGAAACTGAAAATGAATTTATCATCCTGTAGCTTTCATTTAAACTTTTTGGAATGCATATTTGGTGTGAGAAGTTCTTCATATGAAGAAAATTATTAGCTTTCTCATGTCATGCTTCTGATTTGCTCCCACTTCCTTAAGGAACCTTTGATTATCCAAAAGTCGTTAAAATACAGGTTTTCATCTTTGGGTTTTTTTAAATAGTAGCTTTCTGTTTTTTCGTATTTATATGTGTGGTCCCGTAGGTGTACATTTTTGGCTAGTAGTTAAGAATTGAGAATTATTTCTTTCCCGAAGGTAGCCATAATCTTGCAAATATTTTCTTCTCCATATTTTAAAAGATGTAAGAAGTATTATGTTTGCATGTGAGTATGTGTGCATGAATGAATGCAGTTGTACATTTAGGCCAAGAGTCAGAGCCCTGGGAGCTAGAGTTATAGGTGGTTGTCAGTTGCCTGGTGTGGTGTTGGGAACTGAAGCCCATCTCTTGCTCCAGCCAATTTGTAGCATAACATGTAACTGTGTATCTAGATCTCCCTTTTGTTACTTGTGCATTTATTTATTTCTCGTTCAACACAATGTCTTACTTTTGTGTCTCTAATCATTCCCAAGTCTAAGTCCTGTAACTTCTGTCAATCTTCTTTAAGATTGTCTTGGGTGTCGTAGATTTTAATATTTTGAGTGTCACGGTAACTGTGTGTAAAGTAACACACTATAAACAGTATGCTGTCAATAACTTTTATGAGACTGAAGGGAGTCAAGATAAAGGCGAAAAGGAAATTAACCAGTGGGGGAATAGAGCATGCTAGAATCATGTTCTTCTGACCATGTGGATTTTCAGTCTGATGAAAGCTGCTGAGAAAAGGATGGCACAGTGGTTTGGGTGCAGTGTGGATAGCACAGTGGTTTGGGTGCAGTGTGTATGGTGCAGTGGTTTGGGTGCAGCGTGTATGGTGCAGTGGTTTGGGTGCAGTGTGAATGGTGCAGTGGTTTGGGTGCAGTGTGGATGGTGCAGTGGTTTGGGTGCAGTGTGGATGGTGCAGTGGTTTTGGGGAAGTATGGATGGTGCAGTGGTTTGGGTGTAGTGTGGATGGTGCAGTGGTTTGGGTGCAGTGTGGATGGTGCAGTGGTTTGGGTGCAGTGTGGATGGTGCAGTGGTTTTGGGGAACTATGGATGGTGCAGTGGTTTGGGTGCAGTGTGTATGGTGCAGTGGTTTGGGTGCAGTGTGGATGGTGCAGTGGTTTGGGTACAGTGTGAATGGTGCAGTGGTTTGGGTGCAGTGTGTATGGTGCAGTGGTTTGGGTGCAGTGTGTATGGCACAGTGGTTTGGGTGCAGTGTGGATAGCACAGTGGTTTGGGTGCAGTGTGGATGGTGCAGTGGTTTTGGGGAAGTATGGATGGTGCAGTGGTTTGGGTGCAGTGTGGATGGTGCAGTGGTTTGGGTGCAGTGTGTATGGTGCAGTGGTTTGGGTGCAGTGTGTATGGTGCAGTGGTTTGGGTGTAGTGTAGATGGTGCAGTGGTTTGGGTGCAGTGTGTATGGTGCAGTGGTTTGGGTGCAGTGTAGATGGTGCAGTGGTTTGGGTATAGTGTGGATGGCGCAGTGGTTTGGGTGCAGTGTGGAAGGTGCAGTGGTTTTGGGGAAGTATGGATGGTGGTATGGACAGTGGTTTGGGTGCAGTGTGTATGGTGCAGTGGTTTGGGTGTAGTGTGGATGGTGCAGTGGTTTGGTTGTAGTGTGGATGGTGCAGTGGTTTGGGTGCAGTGTGGATGGTGCAGTGGTTTGGGTGCAATGTGTATGGTGCAGTGGTTTGGGTGCAGTGTGTATGGTGCAGTGGTTTGGGTGCAGTGTGGATGGTGCAGTGGTTTGGGTGTAGTGTGTATGGTGCAGTAGTTTGGGTGCAGTGTGTATGGTGCAGTAGTTTGGGTGCAGTGTGGATAGCACAGTGGTTTGCGTGCAGTGTGTATGGTGCAGTGGTTTGGGTGCAGTGTGGATGGTGCAGTGGTTTTGGGGAAGTATGGATGGTGCAGTGGTTTGGGTGCAGTGTGTATGGTGCAGTGGTTTGGGTGCAGTGTTGATGGTTCAGTGGTTTTGGGGAAGTATGGATGGTGCAGTGGTTTGGGTGTAGTGTGGATGGCACAGTGGTTTGGGTGCAGTGTGTATGGTGCAGTGGTTTGGGTGCAGTGTGTATGGTGCAGTGGTTTGGGTGCAGTGTGGATGGTGCAGTGGTTTTGGGGAAGTATGGATGGTGCAGTGGTTTGGGTGTAGTGTGGATGGCACAGTGGTTTGGGTGCAGTGTGGATGGTGCAGTGGTTTTGGGGAAGTATGGATGGTGCAGTGGTTTGGGTGCAGTGTGTATGGTGCAGTGGTTTGGGTGCAGTGTGTATGGTGCAGTGGTTTGGGTGCAGTGTGTATGGTGCAGTGGTTTGGGTGCAGTGTGGATGGTGCAGTGGTTTGGGTGTAGTGTAGATGGTGCAGTGGTTTGGGTGCAGTGTGGATGGTGCAGTGGTTTGGGTGTAGTGTAGATGGTGCAGTGGTTTGGGTGTAGTGTGGATGGCGCAGTGGTTTGGGTGCAGTGTGGAAGGTGCAGTGGTTTGGGGGAAGTATGGATGGTGCAGTGGTTTGCGTGCAGTGTGTATGGCACAGTGGTTTGGGTGCAGTGTGTATGGTGCAGTGGTTTGAGTGCAGTGTGGATAGCACAATGGTTTGCGTGCAGTGTGTATGGTGCAGTGGTTTGTGTGCAGTGTGTATGGTGCAGTGGTTTGGGTGCAGTGTGGATGGTGCAGTGGTTTGGGTGCAGTGTGGATGGTGCAGTGGTTTGTGTGCAGTGTGTATGGTGCAGTGGTTTGGGTGCAGTGTGTATGGTGCAGTGGTTTGGGTGCAGTGTGGATGGTGCAGTGGTTTGGGTGTAGTGTAGATGGTGCAGTGGTTTGGGTGCAGTGTGGATGGTGCAGTGGTTTGGGTGTAGTGTAGATGGTGCAGTGGTTTGGGTGTAGTGTGGATGGCGCAGTGGTTTGGGTGCAGTGTGGAAGGTGCAGTGGTTTGGGGGAAGTATGGATGGTACAGTGGTTTGCGTGCAGTGTGTATGGCACAGTGGTTTGGGTGCAGTGTGTATGGTGCAGTGGTTTGAGTGCAGTGTGGATAGCACAATGGTTTGCGTGCAGTGTGTATGGTGCAGTGGTTTGGGTGCAGTGTGTATGGTGCAGTGGTTTGGGTGCAGTGTGGATGGTGCAGTGGTTTGGGTGCAGTGTGGATGGTGCAGTGGTTTGGGTGTAGTGTAGATGGTGCAGTGGTTTGGGTGTAGTGTGGATGGCGCAGTGGTTTGGGTGCAGTGTGGAAGGTGCAGTGGTTTGGGGGAAGTATGGATGGTGCAGTGGTTTGCGTGCAGTGTGTATGGCACAGTGGTTTGGGTGCAGTGTGTATGGTGCAGTGGTTTGAGTGCAGTGTGGATAGCACAGTGGTTTGCGTGCAGTGTGTATGGTGCAGTGGTTTGCGTGCAGTGTGTATGGTGCAGTGGTTTGGGTGCAGTGTGTATGGTGCAGTGGTTTGGGTGCAGTGTGGATGGTGCAGTGGTTTGGGTGCAGTGTGGATGGTGCAGTGGTTTGGGTGCAGTGTGTATGGTGCAGTGGTTTGGGTGCAGTGTGTATGGTGCAGTGGTTTGGGTGCAGTGTGTATGGTGCAGTGGTTTGGGTGCAGTGTGTATGGTGCAGTGGTTTGGGTGCAGTGTGGATGGTGCAGTGGTTTGGGTGCAGTGTGTATGGTGCAGTGGTTTGGGTGCAGTGTGTATGGTGCAGTGGTTTGGGTGTAGTGTGGATGGTGCAGTGGTTTGGGTGTAGTGTGGATGGTGCAGTGGTTTGGGTGCAGTGTGGATGGCACAGTGGTTTGGGTGCAGTGTGGATAGCACAGTGGTTTGGGTGCAGTGTGGATAGCACAGTGGTTTGGGTGCAGTGTGGATGGTGCAGTGGTTTTGGGGAAGTATGGATGGTGCAGTGGTTTGGTTGTAGGGTGTATGATGCTGTGGTTGGTTATAGAGTACATGGGGCAGCAAGACCATCAAAGTGAATAAAGTGACCCTCGGGGTGGGAAATGACATCATCTTCAGAATGGCGTCTTTATTCAGTTATGCATCGAAAGGAAAGCTAAATATTGGTAATATTGGTAAGGACACATATGGCAGACCCCAGAAATTTGTGTCACTAAAGGAACTGGAATGGGATTTTAAAGATGAGATGTTAAAGTCCATAATGAAAGAAACCCTAGTCCCATTTGATAGTTTAATCTGTCTGTCTGTCTCTCTGTCTGTCTGTCTACATATTTATTTATTTTACATCCCCATCTCTTCCCAGTCCCCCTTCACAGAGCCCCTCTCATCTACTCCCTACCTTTCTCTTCTGTGAAAGGGAAACCCCGCTCGTACCTGTGTACCAACCACCCTGGGATATCAAGTCACCACAGGACTGTGCATATCCCTTCCCACTGAGGCCAGACAAGGCCACCCAGTTAGGGGGACAGGATCCACAGGCAGGCAACAGAGTCAGGGACAGCTCCTGTTCCAGTGGTTGGGGGACCCATATGAAGACCAAGCTGCACATCTGCTACATATGTGCGGGGGCTTAGGTTCAGCCGGTGCTTGACCTTTGGCTGCTGGTTCAGTTTCTGTGTATTTTTCTTTTTCAGCTTGCCCTGTTGAGAGAGTCTTAAATCAATAGATCAATCAATAATTAATTTTCGACCTTCTGAGAGAGGGTCTCCTATATCTCATGTTGGCCTAAACTGTGGAGCCAAGGGTAAATTAAATATCAGATCTTCCTTCCTCCACCTGCTTTGCACTGGGATTTTGGGTGTGAATGACCACATGAGGTATATACTGTGCCAGGGTTGGGACTTGGGACTTCATGGAAGCTGCATAAGCATCCCACCAACTCAACTATCCGCAGCCCACTGAAGACAAAGCTTAAATCAAAAGCAGCTCTGGGCTGTGGGTCATAGCTGCTATCCTGTGAACAGTAAGGAAATGAATATGAGGGTCAGTGAAATGGCATGCAAAGAGGGTTCAAGTGCAAGTGCCCGCCTGTGGTTAAGGAGAGCGCGAGAGAGAGGGAGAGGGAGAGCGAGAGCGAGAGCGAGAGCGAGATCTTAGGAGGCAGATTTTATATTTCTTGGAGCATCAGAATCAGAGCCCACAAATGTTTATGTCATCTAGATATTGTCACTCTTTGCAGCCTAATTTAGAAATGCCTTTAAGTTCGTCCTTATTGAAATCCAAGCATCCATCAAACAGCATAGCCTTAGCTCATAAATACCCAAGCTCAGGCTGCAGAGGACGTAGATAAGTGGACAGGGTTGAAAAATGAAGCTTTCAACCCTGGCCTCTATGAGCAGGGTAAGAAATAGTTTCATTTTGTATGTTTTGCAGGGAAGGGGACCAATTGGCTTCTGAAAGATAGTTTCCATAGCTACTGGGTGGAATCAAAAGCAAACCCAGTGGCAGGGATTTTTCCTACTTTACCTGAACTGCTGTTAGGTAGCAGGTGGGACCAGCAGTTCTGAGGGCTCTAGCTGCTCCATGGATAAGACGCTGGGCAGCCCTGCAATCTGTAACTGCCATGAGTAGTCTCTTTCCTGGGCCTCACACCATGAAACCATCATTCAACTAGAATGGTCTTTTTCTTCTCAAAACAAAACAAAATAACAACAAAACCAACAAACCTCAAAACATGAGTCTTGAACAACTCTGTTCATGTACAGCTCCAGTGAGCAGTTCCTGTCTCTGATGATTAAAACTCAGGTTTTTGATGGTTTTACAAAATCAGGAGGCTGCACATAAGGAATAGAAGGATCCAGGATTGTCTATGCCAAGAATTGAAAAGAGGAATATGAGAGAAAAATCTGCAAAGGACTCAAACAGTGCCTGCCCTTTCTATTTAAATGTAATATGGACATCTAAGAACACCCATACTTTAAATCTAAAATAGAAATGGTATTTTTGATTTTGGAGAGGGGGTAAGCTACGAGCCCTAGCTTACCAAACTACTCTAGTTTTATAGTCAACTAATATTGATATTCACAATGTTCTGATCTTTTGCATGGAGCACTGTGTCATAAAGCTGCTTAAAAAGCAAACAAACAGACAGACAAACAAGAAAACCAAACAAACCTTCCCAGTGGTCACCTACAAGATATCATGGAAGAAAAGTAAACTCTTGGATGTGTTCTTAGTGTGTCGTGTCCAGTTTGGGTCTGTAAAGATTTTTGAGTGTCATTTTTCAAAAATTTTTTCCTGTTCATCTCTTTGTCTTTCCATCTGTCTGTGTCTGTCTGTGTCTGCCTGTGTCTGTCTGTGTCTGCCTGTGTCTGTCTGTCTGTCTCTGTCTGTCTGTCTCTCTGTCTGTCTCTGTTTCTCTCCGTGTCTCTGTCTCTGTCTCTCTGTCTCTGTCTCTCTCTGTGTGTGTGTGTGTGTGTGTGTGTGTGTGAGAGAGAGAGAGAGAGAGAGAGAGAGAGAGAGAGAGAGAGAGTGAGAGAGAGAGAGAGAGAGTGTTTGGGTATTTATGGGACAAGGTGTATGTATGTAAGCCAGCAGACAACTTTCGATAGTTGGTTCTCTCTTTTCATTATGTAGGTACTGTCTGGCAAACCTAGGTCGTCAGGCTCCATGGGAGACTCCTCTGTTCAGAGTCCCTTTACCAGCCTTGGAGTAAATGTCTTGCTTGTAAAAGCATGATCACATTTGTTAAGTGAAAGGCCATATCCCTTTAGTTCTAGCAGAGTAATTCCAAGAGTAAGTCAGAAGTTGACCTTTCTAAATGGACTGTTAATTTAACTGTTTAGAAAAAGAAAACATGCTCTTCATGAAATTTGATACTGACAGCATTTGCTTGTTTTCAAAAATGGGTTGAAGAACTAAAAATAGTAACTGGGCTGTTTTTGTCTTCACTGTTTTTGCTGTTGTTGTTGTTGTTGCTCTATAATTTCTATACCTGAAATCCCCCTGCATCACTCAGCTCATTCTGAAGTGTCCTTGAGAGGGGGAGGCTGAGGAAGATGCATGATCCCCTCACAGCCAAGGGGTTGAAAAGAGTCTCGATGTCTGCAGAGAGATGAGAACAGGATCAGTGACAGAAGAGGAGAAAAAGCCTTCTAACTCCAAATCGTGACCCAAGACTCTATCTTACAGCTCTATCAGCCCTATCTTACAGCTCTGGGAACTTCCGCTGTAAAAGATGTCAGACCCAGGAACAGGGCTGCTTATACGAGCTGCTGAAGACTAGACAAAGGGCCGTGTTTATAAATACAAATTACATTGTGCAAACATCATCCAAACAAGGCTTCTTGGGAAAGGTCCAGAAGTCAGATTCCAGAGATGAAAGCCTTTACTGATTTTTGATGATGTCTTTAAGACACTTTGTGTTCCTTATGGGAATGGTGAGGGCGAGAGAGTGTTGCCTCCATATGGGGGCTTATTTACTGTTGCACAGAAGCCCTGTGAGCTGTGACATAAAATCCAAACAAGGCAGGGAAACAATTCCTCTGATATTGGGCAGCAAACACTTCCTGGAATGAAGTTTCAGGAAGCATGCGTAGTTTATAGTCCAACACTGGAACACTCCACACAGAGCCTAGGAGTTACATTGAAAAACCCAGTTTGCTCTCCAGAAGCCAGTTCTCTGTGCCTGCTTCTGGTAAGACATGAGAAGCACAAAGGGAAACATTTGTTCAAGATTAAATTATTGACGAAGAGAATAGTAAGGTAAGATAATTTGGAAAATTCACTAACTGGGGATTCTTCTTAGATATTCCAGATTTTCCTTTCTGTTAGACAGACAACATTAAGAGAGAGAGAGAGAGAGAGAGAGAGTGTGTGTGTGTGTGTTGTGTATGTGGTGAGTATCCTGCCATGAAGGAAAATAGAGGCAGACGCCATCTATCCAATGAGCGCTTTGTAAATCACATTATCAGGACTTACTTAAAGTGTTACCCAAGATTTCCTATGGAGGAGATTGGTGGCACTGCCATATGCCATCTTGGGTCTGAGCCAGAGACACACACTGGAAGTCTTTTACATTCCAGCCGTCTCCTCCTGCCTGGCAAAAGGAAAAAAAAAAAAAGCACACTTTGTATGTGGCCTAAGTGGGCAAGTTATTTGTACACAATGGGAAGTTGAAATTTCATTTCCACATGAAATTAGTGAATAATGCCTTTCAAGACTCGTTGAATAAGCATGCCCAAGACTCCGTCAGCATCAGAAGTCTGTTCGGGACGCCCACCATCTGGATGGAAATGGAATGAATCAGTTATCTAGCTACTTTGGTAGGGGGTGGGGGGTGTCGGAAAGTGGGGTGTGGCCAAGGGGATGTGTCTGGATGCTGTACCGAGTTTTTGGATATTTCCTCAGGACTTTGATGCAAGCCAGGTCTGTCTCTGTCAGACTCCATGCAATTGTGCACTGGGCTAACACTCTATACCACAAGCATATGCTCTTTGATCTCTGCATGTCTGACCAACATGTATGTGCTTAGTACTTTTATGCTACTGTCTTTACCTCACCACTATTTTTCATACTAATTCCCAATACGTCCCCCATTCCTAAGGATTGGATTTGGGGATCTCACAGATTACGTGGCTTATGCCCATGACCGTATCTCTCTAACTAGAGAGTATATAACTGTGAGGCTTCATTCTCAGTGCAGTGAGAATAAATTTTGTAATATTTTTCTAAAATTTATATTTTTTTAAGTTCTTGTATTTATCTTTTCATCTAGCTTATGTACCGCTACCTGGATGATAAGCTGTGATTTGGGGAAAAAAAACTTCTTACTTTATTATTTTGGTAGCACCTTTCGATGAAGTAAGTCAGGATTATCTTTCAATAGAAGACATAGGTAATATGCCCACATATAATAATTAAAGTTCAGACGTGGAAACCAGACCAACAGAAGCAGATGGAAACATCTCCCAGGTGAGTATGAATTTTTATTTGCAAAAAAATGAGGCTTGTGCTAGCAATCCATTATGCCTGATTTTGATCATTAAAAAAAAAAAATGTGACTGAAGCCTGGGTTTGGCTTTGAGTGCAGATGAATAAGTTACATTCAGTGCCATTTACTATGCTTTGGAATTTAACACATGAACAAAGTCTGAATGAAAGGTGGCAGGGGTTGAGAGAAATTAGTTAATGGGCTGTACAGTGACTGGTTGGTTTGAAAACTTAGGTGATAGCAGGAAAGTCGGACCTTCACTTCCCTGCACTGTGACTCTCAAGTAGAAGAGAGGACACGGGAAGAAATGAATTAGCAGAAAGAGTTAGAAACTTGGAGTTCTACAATTGAGTGGTATGCTGTTTTAGAGAATGTTTTTAAACCTGGGAAGTGTGTTTGGTGTGCTCTTACACTGTGTTCTCTTACGTTGCGTGCTCTTACGTTGCGTGCTCTTGGACAGCCTTTTCACTCAGAGTTGTAGAGACCTCCAGCTGGAGTTCATCAATCTTTTGCAGTCTGAGGCACTCACTCAAACTGCCCATTTTGCTGGGATTTAGCTTTGTAACTTTACAGTGTGATCCATACATGGGAGTTAATTTTGAGGCAGCTGCTCATTGAAAATTCCTCTTAGGACTTTTAAGCAAGGTTATTTTGAACATGACAAAATGTGATACATTGAGTGGGCTTCAGTAGGTGTATTTGACTGATTGATTGTTCGGATATAAAAGGCTGTAAGAATCTGATGTAATCTGTTTTAGTGCTTTTAAAATAATTTTTTATTAACAATATGTACTTATGAGTCAGTGTGATATGTATATATTTATGTGTGATATCTTACTATGAACATAGTTGTGGGGCACCATGATATTTTGATACATTCTCTGCAATTTGAGTTCATTGGCTAGAACTCTAACTGCCAAAGAGTCTAGGAAATTATTAATCTCTCTCCAAGAGAGAGGAGTTGAGTAAATCTCTACCAATTATAGATACATGCATTTGCATAGAATTTCAATTCAGTATTATTGATATGTGTATTAGATATAATATATACAATATCTGGTTTGCATTATGCACCCATGTATATTCTATGCCTCATCTGTGTAAACTATATGCACACCAAAGACTCTTGTGAATCAGCCCTGGGGATAAACTAATGTTTTCTGAAACGTTGCGATTGTAACTTACTTGCATATATGCACATGTGTATATGTGTATGCTCATGCATGTATGTATGCACATATGTGTGTATGTATACACATATATATAGCATGCACACACATATGACAGAGTCACATTAGTAGCAGCTCGAGCTGGCTCAGATTTTACTACATAGCCCACTTAGCCTTGAATTTACTTTGTACCCCAAGTTAGCATCAAACTCATTTTTCTGCCTCAGCATCCTCCATTCTGGGACTGCAAGTGTGCACTAACACACCGAAACCAAGTCCTTTATTTTCAAACAATTGATTTCCTTTGCTTTTTTTCCTGTGATTTAAGAATCCATTTCTCTTCTCAGGGGCCCTGTGTGCAGGGTCCTCATATATGCTGTCTCCATTTTCTAGTTGATTCATCAACCTCACCCACGTGTAACTTCAGCTCCTGCTGGGGAACACAATAGACCTTCAGAGGGGCTAGGAAGTTTATTCATGGATGTCCCTGTGTCTGGGCAGAAATTATATAAGGGATATTCTGACTGCCTTCAGTCTCCAAGGAGCTGTACTCCCAAGTGACCACTAATGCCTCAATCTGGAGTTGCTGTTCCTCATGTCACCTCCTTCTCGCTTCTCATTAACTTCCTGTCCTCAGAAGCACAAAAGTAAGACATTGTATTCATGTGTACATGTTTAGGCAGTAGGCACTCTTTCCAAACCTTCATCTCATTGGTTCTTGTGTGTGTGTGTGTGTGTGTGTGTGTGTGTGTGTGTGTGTGTGTGTGTGCATCTGTGTGTTTCTGTGTCTGTCCATGTATGTGTGTCATGCATACTTGAGTGTTTACATGTGTTTACATGTGTGTAGGTATGAGACGAGGTGTTCTGGTTCATTTTTGTCAATTTGATACAAACTAGAGTTTTCTGGGAAGAGGAACCTCTATTGAGAAAACACCCCCATCAGGTTAGCAAGGACAAGTCTGTGGGGGCATTTTCCTGATTAATGTTTGACATGGGAAGGGCCAGCCCACTGAGGGCAGTGTCACCACTGCACATATGGTCCTGAGTTGTATAAGAAAATAGTCTGAATAAGCTAATAAATCACATTTCTACACGGCTTCTGCCTTGGTTTCTGCTTCCAGGTTCCTGCTTTGGTTTTTATCAATGGATTGTGACCTAGTCTATATAAACAAAATACCAACTTTCTCACCAAATTGCTTTTCTTCCTGGTCTTTAAGATGCAATAGAAAACAACTAACATGGAGTATGCATGTTTATATATGCATATGTATGTAGAGGCCAAAGGTATAGCCCATATTACTCTGCTTGGACTATTGATCTGAAACTCATGAAGTACGCCAGGCTGGCTGGCCAGTGAGCCCTGGGAACTTGCTATCTCCTCAGTAATCCTTGTAATCCTCAGGGATTACAAGCTCATACACCTTCATACTGGTTCTGGGGATCGAATTCAAGTCCTCATGCTTGCATGGGCTTGCTATCTCTCAGTCCAACTTGACTTTGGTCGGTTAGTAATGCAAGGACAAAGGTAAGAGAAACAACTAGCATAAACCAGCCTACAGGGGAGTCCCTCTTCCTCCCATGAGGATTTGAAATCGTCTCATTATCATTCGAGGGTTTCTATTTACTAGAGATGGATTGATAAAGGATGCCCAAAAGGACTCTGAATGTTGATATTGAGTCTTCTTTTATAGTTGTTGTCAGAGCTGCAGTTTTAGGTTGTAACATTTTATTCCTTAAGCTCTCGATTATTGAGTATCATGTCTATTTATGTGTAGTCTTCTAGGCATTGAGCATCAGAAAGGCTGTCCCATCCTATCTTCTGTCCTGTTATTGTTATTGTTGTTGTTAGTTTTATGTTATTGTTTGGTTACTTTAATCTTACACCTCTCTCTCTCTCTCTCTCTCTCTCTCTCTCAGTGTGTGTGTGTGTGTGTGTGTGTGTGTGTTGGGAGGGGATCCAGATCACTCTTCTGCCCTTCTACCTTATTTATTGGGGCAGAGATGTTCAACCAAACCTAGAGACTTCTAGTGAGGCTGGACTCGTTAGTGAGTTTGTTCATGGAATTTCTATTCTTTGACTTCCAAGGTTGGAATTGGCTATCTTGTCTACCTTGCATTTATGTTGATTCTCGGGGTTCTGATCTCCAGTCTTAGCCCTGTCTTGCAGTTTTTTGATGCCCTGGTCTAGAACAGAACTAAAGTAATATTTGTGGAATTAATGAACTGTCTATGAACAGGTACACCTTGTACAAACGATTTTCAAATATCTTAATGTTCCCTTAAATTTTAAATCTAATATTTTAAGAACTGTGACCTTTCAGTTTCATATATCTTCCCATTTTTTTTAGTTCTAATATTTTTATAGAATAAAGTAAATGTGTATCTAGGCACTTCATTCTGAAATGGTAAAATCTGAATTGAGTTGGTTCGAACCAAACTTTACTTTGTCACACATATAAAATAAAAATGTAGATTTATCTATGCCTAAAAATATCACAGTATTGAGAAGGGTATCTGGACAGAAAGCCATTTGCAGTTGGCACATGTTGGCCAAGGGAAAATCAGTTTTCTCCAATGCACATTCACTGTGTATGCCAAAAGCACAACAGAGTGGGCCCCACACCCAGTAGTAGCCGTCCACGTGGTTGTCTTCTTTCTTTCTTTCCTTCTTTTTTTCCCTTCTTTTTGTGGACTTTTTGTTTTGATTTCTTACATTTGGGCAATTTTGTCTTTTTAGCGTTTTGCTTATTTGTTTGTTTTTATTTTTATTTTTTTCTCTTCTGCTTTTCTTTCCTTTTTGAGAGACATGGGGGTGAGGGAGCATTAAGTTCAATGGGAAGGGAGGTAGGAAAGTTCTGGGAGGAGTTAAGGGAGAGGGAAACCATGATCATGAGCCTCAGGCTTTCTATCTGATAGAGTAGATCTTTGATGATGATCTAAAGTCCCTGTACTTTTCTGTGTGTTTGTGGCACTGGCACCTCAGTTTGCTACCACTGAGCTGCATCCCATTCTAACACCAGCATGCCTTATGTCTGATTATAAATATCTTCTTCACAATTCTCACTTCTAATTTATCGTCTTAATCAATACACTATAATGAAATGGTGTTTTTCTACTTGTCTCGCATTATATATAATAGACCTTTTCCTTCTTGTGCTTTCTCAGAAACATTTGGACAATCACTTTTAGGTTTAGTAAAACTCCTTGTGTTTCATATTGTTCTGAGAACATCATACCTGCATATAATATGTTTCGAATAAGCATATCCCCATATTCCCTCCCCTCCAAATCCTTCCCTATTCCCCATACTGTTTTTTTTCTCTCTAAACTTCATGTGCTAATTTTAAAATTACTCAGTGCTGCCTGTATGGACATGAGTATGGGGCTGTCTACTAGAGCATATGTAGTCTATCAGAGCTCATATCCTAGAAGGAAACTGACTCTTTCCCCCCTTAGCATCCATCAGTTGCCAATCCTTCATCTGCCAGGGGTACACCTTTGTTACTCCCTGCTGGGATTTTGACTGGCTATCTCTTGTGCCTGTCATGTGCATGCTGTCACTGTCATTGTCAGTTTTTATTTCAGCAGCCTTGTCCTGTCTGGAAAGCAGTTTCAATGATGTCCTCCACTACCCCTAGCACTCTTCCATGGTGATCCCGAGTCTCAGGAGGAGGGGATTTGTTATTTTTTGCCCCATTTGGAGCTGACCATTCCATGGTCTTATATTCTTTGAGCGGTTAAGGAGCTCTGTATTAACCAGCACCTACCGTAGAACGAAGCTTCTCTGATGAAGTTGTGCGATTCATCAGTCTAATCTTAGGGGACAATTTAATACTGTGTCTATTTAGCAGAATAGTAGTATAGGTTCTCCTTTGGGACCTATGTCCTATCCTTTCATGGGTTTTGCTTATTAACCTACATTTTTATAGACGCTAAAAACAATCAGTAAGGTACATACACTCAGGGCTCATAATACATAATAGTTAAATTTGCTAAAGTCACCTCCGATAACTGAGTTAACAAAGCAACGAACCCTTGCTTCTAGGGAAATGCTCTAGTCACAGTTGATTCAGCCAAATATTGGCCTTTACTCTAGTTTGAGTTTTTGTTTAAAGATGACTTACTTAATACACACTGTTGATTTGTTAGTATTAAGTCTATAGCAACTATACTGCAACCAAGACGTGAGAGTCAGAGCCATTGCAGTCAGTGATGTTACAGAAGGCATGTGCGTACCAACAATACACAGTAGAGAGCACATGTATGCAATGTAATATTTAATATTATAAATATTGTAAGACATATGTAAACATGTTTACATAATTGGGTTGTTCAAGAGACCAAAGCTCTCACTACAAATTCCTGTTGATTCTGAGAGACGGAGAGCATGTCCTTGTTTGACTTTTCAGCTGGGAACATGTACCAAGCCCTTCATGCCTTCACTGTTCCTCCTGCAAGACCCCAGGGAAGCATGAAGATTAGTGATCTTGATGTTGCTCATTTCCTTTGTCCAGCAGGTAGACCAATCAATAAACGTGGGCTATGTGAATAATGAGGTTTGACTAAATCATCACTGAGATGGAAAGTGAAGTCAGGTGAACTTGAGCTCAGAAAGGATCTATCAAGCAGCTCATATATACATCACAGGATGTGCCCTATAACTCTTGACTGATGCTCCTAATTGTTGTTTGACCTTAAGGATGTCCCTTGATATCCATCTAAAAGCTTGCCTTAAGAAGCTTAATTGCTTACTGTGCATAAATCTGTTCACGATACCTTGGTTCTCTCTTTAACACTTGGCCATTCTTCAAAAAGGCAAAGTTGGTCCTTCAAACTTCCAGGAAAATGTATGGGCAGTAAAATTTGATTTTGATTCTTCTTTTGCCTACCTCTAGGACAAGTTGCAGTTTCCTGTTTTATTTTGTAAAATAAAAGCCATACTTTATGTTATGTATGTGCGATTTGCATATTAAATTCAATATGACAAACAGGCTCGGTAACTACTCCTGTCTAGTGTCTGTTGCCAACAGTCAACTGAATTAAAGTGAGCCCAACTGTCACATTCACTGCCTCAAAGGAGTAAACCATGCTCGGTTCTTTTGGAATACAAAAACAGTTCTGCTGTTGCCATACCCAGAAGGTTAAATTCACATATCCACCAGGAAAAAGTGTCAGTACCTGTCAAGTGGTGATGATTATATCTGTTCACAGGTGGCCTGCCTTGCCACTGTGTCCCCACAGTCTTAAAATGATGGCAGGCTCCAAAATGTGTCCATTGTCAAGTACGGTTTGCCTTAAGAGCCAACACCTTGTTATAATTCAGAGAAATGGCCTCTGTACATTTGTGTTTAGGTGTATGTCACTGTGGCTGCTTGAAAGGGAACTCTGCCTTTTCCCCTTTTAGGGGACGAGTTGGAGCTTTAATAATGCAGTGTCCGTCAAAGCACAAAGGCTTATGGCTGCTGCACAGCTGTGACATACTAGGTTCCTGGGTGATGACAATATTGAACTCTACCAAGTTCTCAGGGAGAGCTGTGAAGTACCTTATCAACTTGTCCTTGATGAGTAAAATCCTCAGCAGTCCAGAGCACTTTATGCTACATATCTAAACTGATGACAGGAAACACCTGTAGCCAACAGTTTGAAAGTTTCCACAAATCATGTGTGTATGTCTACATATGTGTATATATATATATATACATATATATACACACACACACACATATACATACACATATACATATACACATCAACAAGGTGGCATTGAAAATACTTGAACCAACTGAGCATTGGTCGTATGGGTCAAGGGAAGCTTTTACAAACTCTAGCTTTTGATGGGCAGGAGCTCTGACTGAGTCCGTCCAAGACTGGGTTTCCACAATCTTGAGTCTGCTCTATTGATTTGTAATAGGTCAAGGACTGTCATGTTGAAAGAGGGATTACAAAGAATTATATTGCCATCTTTCCCTCTCCTTCCTTACAACCTTCCTGTCACAATCTTCCACCCCAGCCACACATTGGCTCAGGCTGAGTTTCACAGTGAGGTTTCCCTAGTGAGAGACTGCTATCCTTTCTTGGACTCATGTAACAGAAAGCACGGGCCGGTTGAATAGATTTTTGTGCTGCTGCTTCTGCGAATGCTTATCTTGTTCTCCGACTGCTTTGTAATTGTTATTGCTTTGAGAACCCCTTTCTTTCTCATCCATGGACTCTGATTATAGAGGAGACTTTTCCTTCTTTTTTTCTATTGAGGTATATTTTTATCAGAATGTTTTTCTTCCATTTCATAAATAATGGTATTATTAGACACAGGACAAAGCTCTCCCAGCCCGAGCCAAAAGAAACAATACGATGAGCTTGGGCAGGAGTGGGGGTGGTGTGGGTGGGGGTGTGTGTGAGCGACACTAGGCAGTTATCTCAGCTTCCTTTCTGGCCTTTAATCAATGCTTGAATTCTCTTCCAACTTCCTTATCCATCTTTTGTGAGCCCTGTTTGTGAGTTTCCTTCCTTTCTTCCCTTTGTTTTTGTGACAGTGGTTCTGGTCCTTTAATTTGTCAAGGTGTCACACTGAACAGGCTGACTGTATTGAGTGTAGAGAGAGACACTGCCCATGTGCCAGAGTGTCTGTTGAGGGGTTTTCTTTTCCTTGCAGTCTAATGGGGACATTGCTCACATTTTGGGTTTTGGTTCTTGGCAGTGCTTTAGTGCCTAACATTGTCAAAAATGTTTCC
Organism: Rattus norvegicus; assembly: GCF_021556685.1. Taxonomy (NCBI): domain Eukaryota; kingdom Metazoa; phylum Chordata; class Mammalia; order Rodentia; family Muridae; genus Rattus; species Rattus norvegicus. Next base: position 40,482,018 of record NC_141546.1, on the reverse strand, counting down.
ATTTTTGTTTTCTCCATATGGATTAGGAAACTAGCCAAAGTGGTCCATCCATTCCCTTAATGGAATCCCTATGTATGTATTTATGTATGTATATATGTATGTATGTATGTATTTATGTATTTATGTATGTATGTATTTATGTATGTATGTATGTATTTATGTATTTATGTATGTATGTATGTATGTATGTATGTATGTATGTATGTACGTACGTATGTACGTATGGCAAATCTGATAAATCTGTCCATCTCTGTCCATCACGGCAGTCTCTTACTGTTGGAAGGTTCATATAAGAACAGCAATATGCAGAGGCAGATTTTTTTAAGGTGTGAAAATTCCTCCCAGGAGCAGACCCAGGGGGCCTTTCATAATCTGCAGAATGGCAGCAGCTGCATTTGGATCACAGCTTCCTTCCCTTCCACAGGAAAACACATCTTTCCTTTACCCATGTAGTTACGGGAGGTGATTTCATATGAAGGCTTGAGAAGGGTTGGGAATATCTCCATGCTGAGGAACGTAGAGAAAGGAAATGATAAGTCTCCCCAGTATCTGGGAAAGGGACAGATTTACAGATCATTAAAATAATGAGCTTGGAGAGTGATGCATTTTAAAGTTGTACTTTATAATTTTAAATGTGTGTATGTATGCACACATGCATCTGGATGCCTGTAGAGGCCAGAGAAGAGTGTCAGATTTCCTAGTACACACTGTTTTGAACCGCTGACATATGTCCTCTAGGAAAGAGGTGAGGACTGTCAACTACTAAGGCATCTCTCCAGTCCCAGATTGAGTTTAATTTGTCACTCATGGCGACTGTACATTTCTTCCTGAAGACCACCCCTGTCTTTGGGGTGTTGTCATTGTACTTAGATATGAGAATCTTTCTCACCATGGCTGCTTAAAAAAAGATAATGAGTTATTTACTTTTACCACAAGTAAAATCCAAGTCAATCTCTTAAAACGTTTTTGTTGATACATTTTATCTTTGGCATTTTCATACATGTATATAGTAAAGTCTGGCTCCTCCCCACAGCGTCTTCTTAGCTCCTTTGCATGCCTGCTACTGTTCCTTCTCTACTAATCTCATCACTGTATTTATGATTGTAATTATGATTTTTTTGTGTGTCCCACAGCATTTAGTAGAAGGTTGTCTGTATATAACCATGGGTTTTGATTTGGAATTATCCAGTAGACCCTAAGAGACTCTCCAATAGATACACAACTGGAAACTATGCCTTCCCTTCTAGCAGGATGTATTAGATGTCAACAGTTCAGCAGTTGGTGGTAAGAGTTAATGGGGAAGGCACTCATGAGGGCCTTTCTACTTATTGTTGGACAGTTGCTGAATAAGACTTTTCCATGGGAGGAATAACTTGGTGTCTGTTTATGTATACTGTTTATATACTTTAGATAAGACTTCCTTCTGATATAGCCCACCTTTGCTGCTTCTGATAGGAAGTTTTAATGAAGCCTAAATTACCCTTCTGCTTTTTGCAAATGGGCAAGGTTGCGACCCATCAAAGTGTCAACTACTATGAGATGAGTTTATGGATCAGATATTTAACATATTGATAGGTGGATTCTCATATTTCTATATACTTTCCTTCAAACATCAATTACCTTTAGAAATAGAATGGTTTGGACCCTGTGTGATACTTCTTGCCTGATCAGTTGTTTTCTGTTGTAATCGCTCATGGTTTGACCATCAAGATGGTTATTCTCTTTGCTCATTTATTTCCTCATATTTAAGTATTATAATCAGAGTGTAAGATGTCTTTAGATCCTTATCCTTATCTGGTATCACGAATTCCTTTTTTTTTTTTTTTTTTTTTTTGAGCTGAGCACTGAACCCAGGGCCTTGCGCTTGCTAGGCAAGCGCTCTACCACTGAGCTAAATCCCCAGCCCACAATTCCTGAGCTTCTTTTAGGTGGCCCACAATTTCCTTCCTTTGAGTTTCAGGGAACTTAGCATCTACCTATTACAATAGGTCCAAGTTGCAGTCCAGAGTCCACTAAAGGTAAGTATGCAGAACACACATTGATAAGGTGATCCAGTGTAAAACTCACACATTAGCAAATGGGCTGCATAAGACCCTGTCTCAAAGCAGAAGGAAAAACACCTCTCATTTAATTACTAGCACAAATCTAGGAGTAGTAAAGACCATTAAGTCACAGAGAAGTACACGAATAAGGAGAGGTACCTGTGTCCTGTTAAGCAACAACCCTCTAATCACAATGACTGGAAATTTTATCTAATGTTTACCCAATTTGGTTTGTATGATGGTTCTTCTATTCTCCATAGTATATTTCTATCCTAACTTCAGTTCATCTCTGGCCTTCATACATACATATGTGTACCTGTGTGCACATGCACTCATGCACAAATGCTTCTCCATTCCATGCACATAAACACATGCATACATATCCGCGTGCGCGCATGCACACACGTGCACACACACACACACACACACACACACACACACACACACACACACCAGAAGTTCTAGATGTTTCCAGGGCTAAGGTTCCATGCACCTGTGGAGATTGAGCCATGGTGTTGTTTGGCTTCACCATAGCTACTTTTAGTTTCTTTAAGCAGGACTGGCTAACTGTATTGAGTTATTTAGATTAAGAAACCCATAGCTTTCCAAAAATTATGATTGTTTTGTCACATGTGCCTGGTTGACTTTAGTGTACTGCAGCCTTGATGTTTAAAAAATAGATTGGGCTTTTTTCTAAAAATACTTCCCTTCTTCTTCTGATCAGGATTCAATATGCCCTTTGTAGAAAATGTGTTTGCTTAGAACACCTGTTAAGTGTACCAAACTCTTTACATGTACCAAGGTGGAGTATCCTTTACCAAAAATGCGTGGGTAAAAGATATTTTCAGACATCGATATATTTCAGATTTTTTGGAGTTTTCCCAGACTTTACCCTTTGACCGCCTCTAATCTGAAGTATTCTGGACTTAGAAAGTGATAGATTTGGGGTGTTTTGATTAGGGAGGTTTATCTTATATTCAGAGATATGAATTGCATATAAATGAACACAGTGGGTAGATTTCCCCCTGAAATGTGTTGGTTTGCTAGGGATGGCCTAACATGGTGTCTCAAACAAGAAACCTTAAACCACAGAAACGGATTGCCTTACATTTCTACAGCCTTGAAAGCCAAGATCAAGACTGGGCTGGATGAGCTCATTCAAAATGCTTTTAGGATGTGTTCTGTGCCTCTTGTTGAGTTCCTGAAAGTTTGTTGGCAATTCCTGTCTTTCAGAGGCTTGCAGAACCACCACCCCAGTGCACACACACTTCTTAACATGCCACTTTTCCTGAGAGTGTGCGAGGAAGTGACAAGTGTTGGGGGGAGGGCGGCAATGGGGGGAGGGTGCGGAGGGGAACACCCATAAGGAAAGGGAGGGGGAGGGGGATGTTTGCCCGGAAACCGGGAAAGGGAATAACACTCAAAATGTATATAAGAAATACTCAAGTTAAAAAAAAAAAAAGATATCCCTGTTCTGTAAGACCTGCATTCTTGCTTAAGATTCATTCCAAGGACTTTGTTTTAATGTGATCAGCTCAGTAGACCTTCATTCCCTGTCTTTTAAAAGATCAACTTTGAAGCCTTAGGTTAGGACTTCAAATCACAATTGTTACGTGGATGGAATGTTTCAGTCCATGACACTGACTGTACACGCACACACTGTACCTTTCTGGGACATGCTTCAGAGCACTCAGTGAACTCTTACTCTTCACTGAATCTTTCTCAGAGTAGAGCTGAGTATCTCTATCTCGGTAGGCAGTCTACTCTAGCAGTGAATTCACAGTATTCCCAATCTTGCCTAAACATGACCATTCTGCTAAGAATCCACTCTGAGACCATGGCTCACTATGCTGGTGAAGGGAACTTTGTGTACAGACTCTTGTTAATGTCCATCAGAATTTCAGTCAATGTCCTGAAGCCTTTTCATTTCAAAACTCACAAGCCTCCTTGTCCTGAGGCTACACAGATGGTTTGAGTCTTTGCATAGACACCATCTCCAGCGCCTTCAATCAAAACAGGGCCAGAATGAAATTTCAAGGCTATTGATAGTTGAAAGCCATGGCGAACTCAATTAGTTGTCACATAAGGGCTATTTTCATGTGTGAGGAGACACCATGTGTTTTCCTGAAGAAGTCCCATTCTTTTTTTCAGTTACATACAACCCATCAATCTGCATATCGTCAGAACCAAGGGAAGATGGCTGAACATCACGGGACACAGTTTTATTAGTTTTATTTGATTTCTTTTGAGTAGAATTTCAATATTAAAAAGAAATGGGATCCTTGAGAATGTAGGGACGTCCAGGGTTTTTTTTTAATATTTAAACATAAAAACTCTTGTCTACATATAGCATTTTACATAAGTAAAAGTTAATGGAAGAAATTAATTTGTTTTCCAATGTTTCATAAACTTGCATATGTCTCTATTTGAAATCATTGGCCAGAGTTTGCACTCCAGGGAGATCAGTATAACAGTTAGTAAAAGTAACTTGTATCTCCAAGTGTGGTGGGTTTTCTCTTGTATGCATTTTGCAGGCTCATTGGTAAGAGATTTGTACTCTACCCCAGAAAGAGATATGGGAGAAAAGAGTAGTATCACACTTATTCTTTATTGTGTTATAGGAGGCCCATTTAAAGTTATCAAACACTTCAGCATAAACAGCACATGTTATTCTAGGGAAAGATAATAGATACACGTGGGAAAAAAAGGAGAAAATGAAGAGGGACAAATTAATTGCATCTTTAAAAAGTGACCAACCAGTGTGCTGGCGCTACCTAGGATGTACAACGTTCTTCTTGTGTGCTCACATTGGCACAGTTGTTGAACTTTGAGGCATAGGGTTAACTTCTTTGTTCTGTGGTTTAGGTGGGTGTGTGCTTATATGTGTGTGTTTGTCTGTGTGTCATTGTGTGAGGCGTGCGCATGGGTACACAGGAATGTGTGTGCCTCTTGTGGGAAGCCCAAATGTCAACAGTCAATACTGTGCATCTTCTTTGATACATTTTACACCCCCCACCTCCACACACTCTTTTTTTGAAACAGGATCACTACCTGAACCTGGAGCTAATGGATTTGGCTAGACTTACTGGCATGAGCTTCAGGGATCCTCCTGTCGCCACCCTTCCCTACCCACAGTAGTAAGATTAAAAGTACCTTTTATGTGGGTGTTGTGCCCTGCACACTTAAATCGTGTAGCTCTAACCCTTTAGCCTCTCAAGGCCTTTTAGGGAGGGGAAATGGATAAGTAGAGAGTGCTGATATCATAGATGATTCCGTGGAGAGCTGGGTGAGTGAGTTAATCAATGGGAATGTAGGTTTTATTTGCGTCTGAGGTCTTGGGAATGTAAGAACAGTTTTTGGAGAATGACTGATTATATGGGATAAGGAGTTTTGTGTGTGTGTGTGTGTGTGTGTGTGTGTGTGTGTGTGTACATATGGAACTTAGAGGAGCTATCATTTCTCAGATACTATCTGCCTTGTCTTCTATTAAAGGTCTCCCACAGGCTTGCAGCTTGCAGAGTTGGCTTTGCTGGCTGTCAAGTGAGCTCCAGGTATCTACCCAGCTCTGTGTCTCCAGGGCTCGTGTTTGTAAGTATGGGTTCCTGTAGCCAGTTTTGTTTAGGTAGGTTCTGGAGATCAAACTCAGGCTCTCATGTACCAAAGAGCTATCTCACCAGCTCCAAGGAACGCTTGCCATATTTGTTATCATTAAAAGGCAAGCCACTAAATTGTAGATTCCTGGTTTTTGTTTTAATTTATCTATTCATTCCAACTCAGAATACTCTTTGGGATGAAACATCTCTAGATTTGGGAGGAATGGAGGCTACAACTTTACTAGCAAACTTAATGCCATTAGATGCTTGTTTGCTCCTGAACCAGGGTGTTGAAATCAACCTGTTGAGTTACTCAGTGACTGGTACACAATGTTTGCAAAAGTCTACAGATTTTTAATAGCCCTTCACTCACTAACTTTTATGTATCATAAATGTAAACAGATTCTCCCAACATGGAATGAAAGTGTGATTTGTGGTGCTTTAAAAAAGAATTTAGGATTGATGAAGTGAAAAGGTATCTGTAGAGTTTTCTTTAGTCTGTGCTGTGCCTTATAAAAGTTTGTTTACAATCTGTTCTCTCCTTCCATATCTGGAGAGATGCATAATGAGATGAAGCACTGGGGAAAGGCTAATTAATTTAGCCTTGACTCAGGGAAAGCTGTCACTGGTCTCCCCATCTGCCCTAGCGACAGGTGCGCCTGCCTCTTGGCATTGTCCTGCCCTCTGCAGCGGGTTACTCCCCAGGATGTCTGTGTGTGGAGATAATGGTCCTTGGACTCCTCGGGAGAGCAAACCTGTTCTCTCTGCACACATACCAGATCGCCACCGGGCTCCTATTCTTGGGTCTTCTATTCTTGGGACTCTGCTAGAAGCAGGGCTGGCTGATGATGAATTGAACTGTTCCCCCCAAGATTTTAGAGCATAACACCCCGCCTCAAGGCACAGATGAAAACAGTCATTTATCTAATTTCCCTCTAGGCATTTGGCAGTATCTTCATGGGGAAAATTAGGAAGAAGTGTTGATTGAAACAAAGCCCACAACTGAGCATGTGTGCATGTGTGGAATAGAATTTGCATTTTTCTTCTCCACTGCCGGGCACATTGGCACTTGGAATTTGGTGGTGCTGGTGGTGGTAGTGGTGATGCTGGTGGTAGTGGTGTGTGTGTGTGTCTGTGTGTGTGTGTGTGTGTGTGTGTGTGTGTGTGAGAGAGAGAGAGAGAGAGAGAGAGAGAGAGAGAGAGAGAGAGAGAGACTGACTAACTTCAGATGTTTTTCTATCTAGGTTTTTTTAAGACAGGCTGCTCACTGACCTAGAATTCCTGAAGCAAGCTACACAGTGAGTCCCAAGTTGTCTATATCCCCAGACAGGGTTTACAAATGCCTGCCAATATATTTAGCTCTAGAAGGATCTGGGTTTGAACTCAGGGCCTCATACTTTGTAGCAAGCACTTTACCAACTGAGCCATTTCCCAGCCTTAGTGTCTTCTTGATACACTCTACGAGTATTTCTGTTTGGTTCACGTTAGATTGCTCGAGAATGCATAGCATCCTTAGAAACGCCCGCTAACTCTCACAGAGGCAGTGCACACAGTAATGGTGGTTGTGAAAGCGCTAACGCTAATGAGTTTGATTTCGCCTTAATGTATATTCATTGGTATTTCATGTTTTGGACAGAATGGTATTTAAACTGCAAAGAAAATGGGTATGAGAATATTTTTCCAGCCTGTGTGAACCTCTTACATGTTGCCTTGCAAGCATGAAGACCTGAATTCAGTTTCGAGAAGCCGTCAGAAAAGGCCAGGGGTTGTACTGTGTACTTGTCATCTCATCTCATCTCATAGCGGGCTAAGTCAGTGGTCATGCACAGTCCTAATGTACTTGGTAAATCTCCCGCTTCAGTGAGAAACCATATCTCAAAGAGTAAAGTACCACTGTCGGACCACTGGGTGTCTTGCTGGAAGGGTCATTTCTGTGTTTTGTGGGCTGCAAAAGACTACTGGTTGCTTTTTCCCCTTGGCAACTTGCAAAACACCTTTGGGAACTGAGAAGGTTTCCAAATCAGTTCCAGCTCAATTCGTCAAATCCCTCCGTCTGAAGAATGTGGTGTCTTCAACAGTAGAATTCTTACCTTCAAGTCCTGGGAAGCAACCTGATGCTACAGGAATAGGCTGTATTGTTTGGTGGAGTGCCTTCCTCCCCCACCCCCCACCCCCTGTGCAGTCTGTGTAGCACAGGAGGAGTTGCTTGGTGGTCAGGAAAGGGTAGAAATAATGCCAACAGAGTAATCATGTATGGAAAAGAAAAATAGAAGAATAAGTTATACGATAGCTGAAGAGTGATATCTGAAGTTGACTTCTGTTTTCCAAATGTTCAAGAACATGCAGACGTGCTGAATACACACACACACACACACACACACACACACACACACACACACCGACATACTGGATACACTCTCACACACTAAATATACGCATATTCACATTGAACACATACAGACATACATACTGAATGCACACACACATACAGGTACACAGTCTCACAACCTCACATGCTCAAACACACAGGATACACACACACACACACACACACACACACACAAAGATAGATGTATATGCACACAGATGCACATACACAGACATAAGTAATGCTTTTAACTAAATGTGTGTATATCTATATCTATATCTGTTCTATGAATTTAGTGAAAAGTAATAACAGTCATGTTTAAGCTGTTGACTGGTGAGAAACAAGGCATCTGTCTTATTTGCACATGCACCACATGGTTCATATGACTCGTGGGCATTACTTCATGTTAGTGTTCAGAAGGCCTTGGAGCTCTTGGACCATTCTCAGGATATATGGAGTTAAAGTTTTTATGTAGCCATGCTGTGGTGGTGTTTGCCATTTTTATTCTTATTCTGTCATGGTAGTGGCTTGGCAGAGGCTACTCCCATGTGACATCACGCATTACAGAAGCAAAGATGGGAGTCTAGGATACCTGGTTTTATTAATCAAGCAGGAATATTATTTGCTAAAGGAGAAAGGTGTGGTGCTCGTTTTATTTTATTTTTTTAAGTCACTCTTTATTGGTACTAGAGAGGGCTTGGTGGTTACAAACTTGTGCTGTTTTTGCAGACCTTCCGAGTCCAGCTCCTAGCACTCATATCAGGGACTCGTGACGGCATGTCATTCCAGCTCTAGGGGCTTTGAAACCCTCTGGCTTATGTCAATATCTGCATGTGCATCTACATTCCCACAAACAGACATTCAAATAAAAACAAGCCTTAAAAAAATCTGTGCTTACATCTAACAATTATATGTATATTTAGCCTATAATATAATTACAATTTTTATTGATTTATTTGAAACAGAGTCTCAGCACCTATTCTTCCTGCTCAATATGTGTATGAATTGTGGATCCTTTTTAGAGAAGCTAATGACTAGTGAATTGTTTCTAGAGAATTCTGGAATCAACTCTGGTGCGCCAGAGGGCCCTGTGGAACCCCAAATCTGTTCTCCACTCTTCACACACTGAACATGGCCCCCTATTTCTGGGCAGCTTCTTTTTGGGAAATATTTTGTCAACCCAGGAGCCTTGCAGGCGTTTTTCCAATGTTTAAAATTATCAGTGGTTTCTGTGTGTGTGTGTGTGTGTGTGTGTGTGTGTGTGTGTGTATGTGTGTGTTTATGTATATCTTTACCTGGGCTTTCTTGCAGATCCGCCAGTGGTGTTCTGAAGACCCATGACTCACATTAAATAATTCATTGTCCTTTATTACTATCTTGGGTTGAGGCCAGAGGAAGATGTTGGGTACCCTCCTTTGTCACTGACCTTCTTATGCTTGTCACACAGGGTCTTTCAGTGAACCTAGAGCCAGGTTGGTAGCCTGCAAGCCCCACTAATTGTCTACCCCCTGCCCCTCACAGCACTGAGGTGACGGGAACACATGTGGCCATGCCTGTAACACATGGATGTTACAGATTTTCCAACATGGGTCCACATGCTTGCATAGCAAGCACTCTTATGCCCTGTACCATCTCCCCAGGGGTTATATAAAAGGACTTTAGCACCCTGAGACCAATTCTCCATTTGGTTTGAAATGTGTTAAGAAGACAGGATCTATTTCTTCCTGAGTTACACATTCCGTTTCGCTGAACTGAAAGGGAAGTGAGTGTGCTGTCTGATTTGTTGTGTATCTTTGACATTGTGCTTTGTCCCTGTTCTGAAGATAAGGATCCATGGCTTTTGATCACATGTCCCCAGGCATTGGGTTTGTAATCATAAACTCAGCACCAGCCTCATAATGAGCTCCCTACTTTGCAGCAGAACAAAATAGGGGCACGTCATGAAATTGCAGTTATCTCTTGTCAGTAGGGGAACTAAACCCTTCAGACGGGAGCGTGAATGTACATTTGCTGTGAGGAGCTGAAAGGCAAGCATTCTTTGTTTGTTTAATATATATATATATGTATATATGTATATATATATATATATATATATTTAACACAAAACTGTTTGTAAGAACCTTCAATTAGCATGAAAAGGAAGCCAGTCCCAACTGGCTTCTTAACCATTTTGGTACCAGTGTTTGGAGGCAAGTCTTGCCAGGATATCTAGGGCAAACCAGATTATTGATGAAAGAGACTAGGCTGTTTGTTTCTGGTACCACAAACGTCACTGTATAGGGAGAGGGAAGACACAGCGTAGATGCTGCCACCTCTTCTGCAGCTTGATCACTTTCTCAGTTCTAATAGTGACTTCTCTTTTTCACGGAGAGAACAGGATTTAGTCTTTCTGTGGCAGTCATCTATTTGGTACTTCCCATTTAATCTTTTGTTAAATTCTAAATTAATGTATTAGTTAATTAAAATAGCACTATTCAAGGCTGAATTTGCATTCTAACTTTGCCTGTGTGAAGTAACTTTTCTTTTCCCCTAGAGTTGGTAGTTGTCTACATATTTATTGAGTCCCAACCTGTTACATATTTATTGAGTCCCAACCTGTGGTTTTGCAATGGTTGCTCTAACATATGCACTCTTCTGAGTACCTGCAGACACATAGGTTATTTTGATGCAGCCCTCCTTTGTGTATTTACTTAGGATCACAAAAGGATGTCCTCTGTCCTGGTCTATTACTGTCTGCCTTAATCTCTTGGGTCTGTCACTGAACTTGGATCTAGGATAGCAGCCAGCAAACCCCAGGGATCTTCCTGCCTCTGCCCCTGAGGTACCTTCAATTCCAGATCTGTGAATGACAATGCTAGAGATTTGAATTCATGTCCCCATGCTTGCCCAGCAAGTGCCTTATCCACTGAGCCATCTCTCCAACCCTACAACATTGGTTCCTTCAGTGGGGACATCATTCTGGATTGGACTCCTAGGAGCTGATTGTCAGAGGCTTCTTTTTTAAAGCAAGGTATCAATTTAAGCATTTCATATGTGTATTCAAGGTAGTTTATCATATTCACTCTCCAATTCCTCCCCTAACTTGTCCATCCCAGGTCTATTCCCCTACTGGCTCCTGTCTTCCCATTTTGATTCCTTTCTAAAGTTAGTACAGTTCTCAGACTTTATCAGAGAGGTCTCTTGGTGTGAAATTCAAACTGGTCACAGCACAGTGAGTGAGTGTCAATGGAGTACTGAGCCACCATGGGACACCCCATTCTTTCCCTCCCTCCCCCTTTCTCCCCTCCCTCCCCTCCCTCCCCTTTTTTTCTCATGCACACTATATATTTGTAACTCACATACACGCATTCTTTTACACATACATATATTCTCTCCCTCCCTCTCTCTCTCTCTCTCTGTCTCTCTCCCTCTCCCTCCCCCCCTCTCTCTGTCTCTCTCTCCTTCCTTCTCCCTTCTCCCAAGATCTTTGTGAAAGAGGGGAAAGAAAATTATGATAGTCAGAAGCCAGGAAAGGCCAGAACAAAATGGTTTTTGGTGTGGGGGGGTAAGAACTAGAAAACATAAGCCAGTTAATATTGCCGTATGCTGGAGGGAGGGGATCCTGTAGTGCTGTTGCCAGTAGATGGCTTCTGGGGTTCATGGCACCACACCCAGCTTTTCCCATGTGCTGTGGAATTCCAATTGAGATCCTCGTGCTTACAAGGCAAGCTCTTCATTGACCTACTTAGGCTAGAAAGTTGCTTTTGTTTCTTTGGTTTGTTGGTCAGATGTCTCACAGCCATTGGAGGCAGGAAATTCTCTCACCAACCTGGGGATGAAGCACACCCCCTCTACCCCGTGAGTTATCACAAATGTAGTGGAAGAGGAATCAAGTGCCACTCAAACACTTCATCTCACTAGAGGAGAATCGAGGGCAATCATCACTGAGAATGGGAGCTGGGTAGATGCTGCTAATTGCCTCTCTGTCATCCGTTCACTTTTTAAAAACCTGAAAAGCTGTTCAAAACGCATGTATTATCATAAGCATTCTTAACATTTTAGTGACTGTTCTTTATATTGGAAGTTGTAAGTAGTTATGAGGAATACGAAATGAATCCCATTATGAAGTACAAACACTAAGCCTAATTTAGCATGAATGTATTTATTGTGTGTGTATGTTTACGTGGAGGCCAGAGACTGGCTTTCAGGGGTTGTTTCTCTCTTTCCACATGTGGGTCCCCCAGGTAACAAGTCAATCTCAGACCCTCAGGTTTCCACAGCAAGCACCTTTACCTTCTGGGCCATCTCACCGACTCATGATCTGGTTTTTAAATCTTTATTTTTAAAAATTTCTTAGACTGTGAAAAATAATATGCAGTCTTTAGTTTAGACTTTGATGTAAGGAAACCCAACATTTGATCCTATCTTATCCCAACTCAGAGCTCAGTTGTCCACTTAGCCACTTTTACCCTATTTCCTCCTCCTCCTCCTCCTCTTCTTCCTCCTCCTCCTTCTCTCTCTCTCTCTCTCTCTCTCTCTCTCTCTCTCTCTCTCTCTCTCCACACACACACACACACACACACACACACACACACACACACACACACACACACACAGCTTTCAGGCTCATATGAGAACAGGCAACATTTCAAAAATGGTATAGAATTATGTTTTATTTGCTTTAAAATTCAGCTTTCTTATAAAGGGAAAAGAGCAAACAATTAAAAATCTATAAACAAAGTCAATGCAGAAGTAGTAATGAAACAGCCTCAGACATGAAAGTGACAGAGGATCTATGCAAATGAGGTCAGTGGAACACTTCTTAATCTAGCATTCCATATGAATTCCTCTATTATCAACTCCAAAACAAAAGAGCCAGTGTTGTGATGCTGGACAGAGACGATGCCCCAGTGACCAATTACTTTAAATATTTCATATTAAGTACGGTGGAGGGAAGGAGGGAATTAAAGGACTCGGCTCCTTTGGAGACCTCAAAAAATACTTCCCAGCCATTTGGGGGGTATCTCAGACCTGAGAACAGTCACTTGATCATGTGCTTTTGTCTCTCCAGGGAGAAGCTGGCTGTGGCCAGGCTGCAGAGAGAAGTTGCCCAAAGGACAAGCCAAGGGGCCATGGTGAGTTTTAGCTCTTCTCCCGCCCTTTGACCTCCCGTCCTGAGAGCTCTGGCTCCAAAAGCATTAGCACCAGCAAGCATGTCGAAGCCAAATATTTACATGTAGTCAACTCCATGATCGTACCTTTGTAAATGATGTATTTATTTCAGTTTAGATAGCTTTGCCACGGAAGGCCAGAGAGACACAGACAGGCAGGCAGACCCCCACATCCAGATTTGAAATAACACTCAAATGTTCAGAGGGTAGAGGGCTGCACTTTGACGATCTGGATTGGATAGTCAGGCCAAGTCTGTAAATGTAGAAATTTAGATGTTTTTACATAAGTAAAGTTGAATATAACTCAACCCTTTCTGTTATTCGAAGGTAAACCAAATGCATTACAGAAAGAACCCCTGGGTGTTTTGTAATTGCCCTTTATTCTCTTCCTCCTGTGTCCTGTATTCACCCTGTCCTTTCTAGCTTGACTTCTTAGGAAAACTGATGCTTCCTTATGTTTCTGAATGGTTATACCCCCTTCCCCCAAAAAATCAATATGTAATTTTTGGTCCACCTAACCGTAATTTTATAGACCATTTTCTCCACCTGAGTATCTGCTAGGGTGTCACTGTAACATCCAAGGTGACTGTCTGGGTACCCAGGGAGCCTGTGTGTGAGAATTAAGTGCTGTTGTGATCTCTGAGAAAAAACTAGCACACCTTCTTACTTTGCCCTCCTTCTGGCAAGACAGTAGCAGGTGTGTGAATCTTCAGCAGAAGATTCTATTCTCTATGGAAACGTAGTAGGGTGTTCGTTTGCAGCCCACAAAACCTGCTTCTATTTGATTCCATGAGAGCTAAGTTCATCCACCAAGAAGAGGAAGAAGTTTGTTAGAGTCATTGGTCCCTTGCTTCTCTTGATGGAGAGTATAAGAGCTGGGGCTACAGGCTAGATGCTGAATCTATCTGAAGTTCACAGGGAACCAGAAAGGTGCTGACCTAGTTTTGGGAAGGCAAATTACACCACTATGCTAGGAGTCAAATGTTCAAACAATTTGAGGCAGCCACACAGAAGTATCTTTGAGCAAGGTCTATGCAAGCAAGTTGGAGAAACATAAAAGTCTGAGTGGTAAACCATGCCTTCTGTAACTGGACAGCTCACTACGGTATAGACAGCTCTGGAGGCAGAGCAGAAGCCTAGTCATTCCTCAGGTAACTTTTCACTTGTGTTTTGAGGGTCGCTCACTGGCCAGGAGCTCACCAAGTGGGCTGTGCTGGCCAATCAGCAAACTCCAGAGATCTGCTTGACCCCACCTCCCAGACATTGGGATTATAAACACATCCCACCACGTTCTGGCTTTTAGATGGATTCTGGGATAGAACTCCCATGTGGGTCCTCACAGCTGCATATCAAGTATTAACCACATGAGCATCCTCTTTGTTCAAGAGGGTTTCATTTGTACTAAACTCTTTATTTTGGGATATCATTAGATCTACACAAACAGTACATCTGAAGCCCTTCATCCACCTCCCCCGAATATCAACACCTTGTATGGCTGTGGTGCAGTCACCCTAGCAGAGAGATCAATGCTTTTAGTTTAACAGAGAGATCAGTGTTGTTGGTTTACTGTAAATTAAATCCCAGACTTTACTAAGATTGCACCATGACCCATCTGTGATCTACAGTCCAGTGTAGGACTCTACATTTCATGGCAAAAGTTTACCTGTGAATAGCAGGAATGAACCCATTGAACCCATGTGTGCAGTGTGAATCATACACACACATGGAACGTGAACTCCAGCCTGTTGGTAAGGTGGTGAAAAAGGAAATCATGACATTTGTAGGAAAGCTGATACAACTGGAAATCATTATAATCCGGATACACAGATAAATTCCATTTTATTTTAAATGCAGAACCTAAGTTTAAAGGGGTGTGTGTGTGTGTGTGTGTGTGTGTGTGTATCTGTGTCTGTGTGTAACTGTATGCATGTTGTGAAACTGGAAAGGAGATGATGGTGGGGGAAAGAAGAGAGCTGATAGGGCAGGGAAATGAAACCATGTGCTAAGACAGTAGGAGGAGGAAGAAAGGGAGGGAGCCAGACAGAGTGGGGTACAAGCAAGGGGTGGGGTGGTGGGGAAAGGAAATGAGTAAAAGAAAGATAATAGCATAGTATGAAAGTGCTTAAACTCTACCACTTTCCCCAGTTGTAAATGAAGACTCCATAAACATTTATAAGGAATATTAGGGGGTTAGAGAAATATAACTCATTTATTAATTTGCTTGCCATGAAAGGCATGGGTTTGATCCTCAAAACCCATATAAAACCCTGGGTGTGCTTCTTCATGCCAGTAATTGAAACACTGAGGAGGTGGAGACAGGAGGATTGTTGAGTTAGAGTGACAAGCCATTCTAGCCCACTTGACCAAATTCATTAAGAGACTCTGTGTCAGAAGCGAAGGTGGCAATCTCAAAAGGGCTTAGCAGATGAAGGTGCTTACCACCAATTGTGACAACCTGAGTTTATCCCCAGAGCCCACATTGTATAAGGAGATCATGGACTCCCCCAACTTGTCCTCTGACCTCCAAACATGCACTGTAGCATACAAAGTGTCAATAATAAATGTAGTCATGGAAAGTTCTGGTGACTGATCTCTTGCCAGCGTTGAAGATGGCTGTCATTGTCGCTGTTGTAGTTTATGCGATAGCAGCTCTCTGTGATTTGCCTCTCCTTTCCTTTATGATAAAGATGTTGCCTGCTTATAATTCACTTGATACAAACTTATACATCTGGTAGATTGGTTTGCCTATTTGAAGGAGTGACGCTGCTTTTCCTCTTCGTCCAGTTGTATATATTGATTTTTTTTTTAGCCCATATCTCAACACAATACGTGTGGCCAGTCCCCTCGACTCATTCATGTGCCACTCCCTTTAAAGAACGGTACCTTTGGATGACTGGAAACATGTCAATATTGGATTGTTTTTATTTAACATGAGTAGTTTCTATACTGGAAGAACTTTTCCTATTTTATGTTTATAAACATTATCATCTTTTCCTCTGCATGGAAAACGATGTGCTTAGGTCAGTGATCCACAGGTGCTTAAATATTGTCTGTTGTAAGTGTGACAGGTTGACATAAACAGTGTCAATATTCACGTGTGACAGTTAAAAATGATCTTCTTTTGAATTTCCATACCAAAGCTGAAAACCATTTTCCTCTATACATAAAAATCTATACCTAACTTTGGCATTTTAAAATACTTTAAAAATGTATTTTGTGTGTGTGTGTGTGTGTGTGTGTGTGTGTGTGTGTGTGTCTGTCTGTCTGTCTGTCTGTCTGTCTTCTTGGCACTGAGTTACAGGTGGTTATGAGCCACCAGTTCCTCTGCAAAAACAGCTGAGCCATCTCTCTAGCCCTGACTTTGAGTGTTGTCCTTTTGATCTATTTCTTTCTCCCTTAAAAACACTGGACTATTTGATTGCAGTGACTGCCTAGTGAGACTGAACACCAGGCCATGTGGGTCTCCTGACTTTGTTGTTTCCTTGACTTCGTCACATCCCACGTCCCTCTGTTTCCCACACAGCAGTGGAGTCAGCTGGCCAGTTTTCTGAAGAAATGCCCCAAGGCTTACTAGGAATAGCATTGAGTATTTAGATGATTGGGGACAGGAGTGACACCTGTGTTCAGTATCAGGGCTTTCTTTCAATATTTTAGCCATTGGCTCTTACTTTTGTTTTAATCCTGAATCCTAAAGAAAATGTTGACATTTCTTTTTTCAAGACTGCCAGCTAACCACACTAAATGTGGGCCACATGGTCCTCTTTTGAGTTCACCTTCTGACATTCATAGCTCTGTGGACCTGTGTGGGTTTGGGCACATGTCACCGTGAGACCCTGGCTCAGTTCTTTGTACCTCTGTCCTCACAGTCTAGTGGATGCCGTGCCACTAGACCCGAGCATGTAAAGTCATGGCAGCATCAAGGGGCTGTTCCTGAGCTCTCCTGCTCCCGGGTATCTCAGGCATGGTTTGATCATTCCCTGGCATCGCCTTCATATCCTAATTCTTTTTGCAGACGCCGGGAACTTTAATTCCCTTATCTTTTTCTCAAGATAAGGGAACAAACTGGGGCTTTATAGGCAGAAGCCAGACACAGCAGGGAGCAGCAGGAATTGGCCTCCCCACCTCTGGAAGGAAAGGTCCCTGCCAAAGCCATTGTTTTTAATTAGATAAAAATTCATTTGATTTGCACTGCAACATCATATTTGCCAGCCCTGCCCTTTGTTGCTCGATAGTGTGCAAATGGAGCTTACAGCCCTAAATGAGATATCAAGTTCAAATCTAGAGTAACTGTCTTCAGATCATTTCGATCAGAGTTAATGCTAGTTTCATTGATTTTAAGGAGCACTGTTGTATCACACATTTTTCCTGGGGAGATACAACAGAGTACCACATACACACGCGTGCGCGCGCGCACACACACACACACACACACACACACACACACACACACACACACACACACACACACCAGATAGAGTGCTCACATTCCAAGGAATGGGTATCACCAAAGTTCTTTATGGGATGAATTACAGGAATATGGATGAGGTGTTACCATAGGTAACCCTGTGTATCCAAATCTTAGCTTAGCAGAGCTGACAGCACATAAAGACTGGGAGTGTAGAACACACTGCAGAGCTTACAGGATGGAGAACATCTGTTCTAGGTGAGTCAGTTGGCCTAAGCTCTGTCCAGGGACTTTCGGCTGATCACTGAGCCTTTTATTTGCACTCTGGCTTGTCTGAAAACAGCTTTCAGCATCTTTATTGTTTACTCTTGGAGGGAAGGGCCTAGTGAATCTGATCAGTTTCAGGAACTTCCTGAAGCTATTTTTGTTGTTTATGTCTTAAGAAAATTTCCTGGGAGATGGAATGTTTCAATCTGGGAGGAAATTGCTACACAACAGGCAGAGAGAGAGAGAGAGAGAGAGAGAGAGAGAGCCAAGGTTATGTTTCATTTTTATCTAAGTGTGGTTAAGTTTCATTTTATCTAAGTGTATACTGGGAACACAATAGTGTATATATGTGTGTGTGTGTGTGTGTGTGTGTGAATGTGGGTGTACATATTCATCCATATATATGCATATATATATGCATATATATAATACAGATGTATATGTAGGTAGTTATATATGTATATTAATTCAAAATTCTTACGTGAAAGTAATGAATTCGCTGACGGTTATCCGTAGCAACTGTAATCACAAATTCAGTTTATACATAGGGCATCCTCAGCATGCTTAATTTTCTATAAAATTATTGGTAGGTTAAGGAAACCACCCTTTTAAAGATAATTAGCAATTTGATTGGAAAATTCCCCTTTTCACCAAAGACTGGAATGCATGCAAATGGCACAGCAGCCATAATTCCTGGCTGCCTTCCCTTCATTATTTCCTTTAGCAAGCACACCCGTGTGTACTTCAGAATACAGCAGCTGTTTCGTGTTCAGCAGCGAAGGAATGAATACGGGAAAGAAGGAGGAAGGAAAATAGGCACAAGTGTATATGATCATATTAATGAATTAAGCGAGTCTCAGAGGCAGCTGTGATGTTTTTCTCTGTCTCTGCGTTTTTGCTCCTCTAAGTCTCTATATTAGGGGTTAATGGATGACCTCCAACTTCCCCTTGGGTCAAGGTGGCAATGATAATCCTCTCCTCATATTCCTACTTTTAACCCACCCGTTCACACTTAGAGTGAGTTTTCTATGAGCAGCACACAGCTGGATCGTTTTCTCAAATCCACTCTATGGATCAGATTTTAGTTTTATCTATGTATGCGTGTTGTGTCTCTGCGTGTATGTGTAGGAGTCAGATGAGGGTATTGGATTCCCTGGAACTAGAGGTATAGGCAGTTGTATGCTACCCAGTGTGGATGCCGCAATGCAAGCCTGGGTCTTCAGCCAAAGCAACAAGTGTTCACTAAACCACTGAGCCATTTCTCCGGGCCGAACTCTGAGTTTTTAATTGGTGTTTAGAGGTCATTTGCTGTCAGCTGAGCTACTGATGTCTCATAGCTTGTGTGTCCTTTGTTGTTGTTTTTGCTCTCCCGTCTTACGTTTCATCATCTCCCCTGCTTCTATCCTGTGGGTGTTGAAACAGCTTTTAGGATCGCTTGTGATTTATTTATATCCTTCTTTGAGTGTCTCTGTCTGGATGTCTTTTTTAGTGTCTTCTCAAGTTATAATCTCACACACATAGCTCTGTTGCAGTTGCCAATTAATGCTGCTCAAATTGACGGATCAAATCCTGTTCCTTGCTACCCACTCCAATGTTCTGGGTTCCTGAAACAAAGACAGACAGACAGACAGACAGACAGACACACACACACACACACACACACACACACACACCGCCTTATATTTTAATGTGCTTGCTTTAAACAGCTCAATGGCTGTGCCACTCCCAAACCTACACTTGGCTAATACCTCCCCCCCTAGCCCTGCCCTATTCCTGAGTTATTACTTACTAAACTCTGTATTCTATCTTTGCTGCCCTAGACTCAGTCGGGGAGGAGGGGGGCGTGGGGCCGCTCTTTCCCAGCTCTTACATGATTGGTATGCTGCTCTCTCTTCTGTACCTCTCAGACCTAGTCCTTACTCCTTTCCTGGCATAGCAGTTCTAAAGTCCTTCCTCTCCCAGTAAAGTCCTGCCTCTGTCTCCCTGCCCAGCCATTGGCCGCTGCTGGCATCTTTATTTACCAGTCAGAAGTAACTTGGGGTAGAGACCCTCAGTGTCTTACATGTGGATTCTCTTGCAATTTTGGGAACCCAATTAACATAATACAAACATTAGACCAAATCCACAACATAGCTCATTGATTGACTGGAGAAGTTTCATTCTTCTGCCTGTCCCCTCCCCCATTTATAATGTAAATGTCTTGATTTTTCTCCATGTACTTTTAGAAACACGTCACACAGTGTTATTATTTTTGCTTCAATTGTCAAACTATTTTGAAAACACTAAGGCTTACTGTATTAATTCAAGCTCTTCTTTCTTACTGCTGTTCTAGGATTCACTCTGTAAATAAGCATTGTCCTTCCTTCCTTCCTTCCTTCCTTCCTTCCTTCCTTCCTTCCTCTTTCCCTCCCTTCCCCTCTTTTCTTCCCTTCCCTCACTTCTTTCTCAGGATCATATAGTCCAGGCTAGTACAGACCTCTCTATGTAGTGAGGGCCAGCCTTGAACTCCTGTTTCTGTCTTTACTCCCCAGGTGCTGGATGACAGGTAAGCATTATTATTCCCCACTATCATGTGACGTTTTGTTGTGCTTACTGCACACTGCTTGATGTTGTAGTATATATTGTGATTACCATAGTCAAGCAAATTAACATCTATGGCCTGTAATTTATTACATTTTAGCATATATTCTTTGGTAATTTCCTACATGAACACAGTCATTTTATATCCTATCCATCCACCACTCGCCCACTTTCCATTTTGAAAGGACATACATGGATCAGTGCAAGACACATCAAGACCAGGTTTTCAGCACAAAGGAGATTTGCCCCAGAAAGACAAATGGACAGCAAATGAGACAGAGACAGGAGACAGAGGATGAGGGAGAAGGGAACTGGAACAAGGGAGAGGGGGAAGGGATACTTGCCTGGGAGCAAGAAAAGACTACCTCTGGCTAGAGAGGAGACAGACATGGCCCACAGGCAAATGGCAGTTTAAAGGGAAAAAGGGAAACCCTTCAGGGCTTTAGGGGTTTAGTGTTAGCATGAGTTGCTTTGTTTTGACTGGGTCTATTAATTAGAGCAGTCAAAGGGGAACTTTTGATTGCTAACCTTCAATACTTTGGTAGCTGGAGCTTGGTGGTCTCCCATTTCTATCTTGGCGGTCAGCCTCAGAAGGAGGAAGTGGCCAAGTAAGCAAATAGACCTTGGGGGCTGCCTTTAGGAATGTGATCTGACACTTTAGCAAGGCAGAGGGAATTGGGGAGGGGCAAGGCCTGCCAGAGCCATGTTTGCCTTCCTAGTTTACTCTTTGTGTGTGTTTGGTAAGAGAAACAAAGTCCGTTGGCAGAATTCCCACCCTCGATGAAGTATTCTGAAAAATGGTCCTCATGCCTCAGCCAGAGGTCTGGCTTTATTGAGCCACTCCAACTGCAGGACTGTATCGTTCTCTTCTCCTACCTCACCTTTCCAACTCCTGGAACCTGCCTTTCTACACCCCCTGTTTTCAGCTTCGTGTAGATGCCACATGTAAGTGAGAGTTTCCTCTCGGTGTCTAGCTTGTTTTACTGAAACCCACATCATCCCGTTTAGCCACTTTGTCACAACTGGTCAGATCCAGTTCTTAATATTCACACTGTCTACTTTTTCCTTAAGTGTCTTTTATTTTTATTTTCCACTTGTTTGTCTACTCATCTGTCTGCATGCCTGTGTGTCTGTGTACAGCATGCATGTGGAGGCCAGAAGGAGCCAGAAGATGGATTTACAGCCCATGGATAGGAGTCACAGGTGGTTGGGAGGCACGTGTAGGTTCTGGGAGTGGACTGAGTTCTTCTGGAAGAGCAGTAGACGCTCCTTGCTGCTGAGCCGTCTCTTGTCTCTTCAGGTCACTCTATCTTCCCATCCACCCCTTCTTTCCATGCCCCGCTGTTCTGCCCATCACCCACTTCTTGGCCTTTGTGTTTCGGGAAGTGAATTTCCCACCATTGGTTACCACTTTGTTCCTAGTTATATCTTTATTTCTGTGCTACGGCTTCCCTTTCCTCATGCGTAGGAATTTAGGATTTTGTTGAACTGTGACCATAACCATTCGTGGGAGCATTTGAGTCGTGACCGCCTTCAGTCCCTCTCCATGGCAACTCTAACATCTCATGTCCTTTTAGTCATTGCCAACCACATTTCCTCACTCACTCCCAGGTGATGGTAGCTGCGTGATGAGAGATTCATTTGTTCCTTGGACACTGGGATGTTTGTGTATGATGTAAAGAGACCCCAATTTCAGCATTTTGCTTTCCTGGTGTCTGCTGACTGGCTTATCAGTCTAGAGAGCCAGCTCAGATTCCTAAGCAGCTTTTATGCTATAGAGGAGAGGTTCTCATGACTGCTGGACAAGGACTGGACGTTTGCCTCTCAAGATGGACCCCTCTGGCCCACCCTGGATGGGAAGGAAGGAATGTTTTGTTATTGTGGCCTCTGTAGCCTCTGACGTGAATGATGGGGAGCCTCACAACCCAACAAGTACTGTCAAAATCCCATCTCCCCACTAGACTCCTCTTCTGTATCCCACCAAACAGTGTATGGGCTGGACAGGAGCTCTCCACTGCCAATGGAGAGAGACAAGTTGTACTGGCTAGTTTTGTATGCCAACTTGACACAAGCTGGAGTTATCATAGAAAAGGAGCCTCAGTTGTGGAAATGCCCTCATGAGACCCAGCTGTAAGGCATTTTCTCAACTAGTGATCAAGCTGGGAGAACCCAGCCCATTGTGGGTGGTGCAGTCCCTGGGCTCCTGGTCTTGGCTTCTATAAGAAAGCAAGCTGAGCAAGCCAGAAGAAGCAGGCCAGTAGGAAACATCCCTCCATGGCCTCTGCATCAGCTCCTGCTTCCTGACGTGCTTGAGTTCCAGTCCTGACTTCCTTTGGTGATGAAACAGCGAAGTGTAAGTTTAAGCTGAATAAACCCTTTCCTCCCCAACTTGCTTCTTAATCATGATGTTTGGGCAGGAATAGAAACCCTGACTAAGACACAAGTCCCATCTCCCCTCCCACTGCTGCCTCCCCTCTATATGTGTGTGTGTGGGGGTGTGTATGTATGTATGTGTGTACCTTTGTATATATAGCCCAGAGGAAAATCTCAGCTTTCATTCCTGAGGCATTTTCCACTTTTTTTTTTAAAAATAGGTTCTCTTACTGTCCCAGAGCTTACCAAGCAGGCTAATCTAGATTGGCTGGCCTAGAAGGCCCAGGGGTTGGCTGACCTCTGCCTTGTCAGCACTGGGATTATAAGAATGCACCTCCACACTACACCCAACTACTTAAAGATTGATTGATTGATTGATTGATTTTAGTATGTATGTGGGTGTGAGGGTACACATGGGCCATGACGCTCTTGTAGAATCAGTGGACAGCTTGTGGGAGACTCATATCGTCAGGCTAAAAATATAAGCACCATTGAGGCAGCTCGCAAGCCTGTTGAGAATACATTTATTTTACTCCTGTGTGTGTGTGTGTGTGTGTCTGTCTGTCTGTCTGTCTGTCTTTCTGTGTGTGTGCCTGTGTCTGTATATGTGTGGTCTCTGTGGGTGTGTGCAGATGAGTGTGGATACCTGTAGAGGCCAAGGGAAGGTTTCACAACTGTACGTATAGGCAGTTGTGCTGCCTAACGTGGATGCTGGGAACCAAACTTAGGTCCTCCGAAAGAGCCGAGTGTAGCCACTGAGCCATCTTCCCCAGCCCACGTGGGGATTTTCAAATTTTGATACCTTCTCATGTTTGTACTGGGGATGTCTTGTACTACCTCTCCCAAGTAAGGAAATGTCAACTACAGATGATGAAATGGCCAAGTAGAGACTTCAAAGATCAACCGCCACTCTCTTATAGACTCATTGTGTAAGTGCAGACTGGAAAAGAAGACAGCTCTGTAGGGATGGGGTGACACGGGGGGGAAGGGTTGTCTCTGTTTTGTGTTCAGCGTGGCTGGCACTGGTGCAGGCACACATTCTGAGAGTACCTGTGTGAGGTGAGGCTGGGAGATGCCACAAATGAGTGACCTGGGCATGCGGTTCTGACAGCCCCTCCCACATTCATCTTGATTCAGTTGCTCCCAGGATCACGGGTATGACTCGGTCCCTGTTCCCTGGCACACAGTTATTTCCTTCATTCCCTTTGCTTGCTTTGCCATGGCAGTGAACCCTGCAGGACCTGAATCACTGTGAGCCCAACCAAACGGTATTGTCTGTGGGGGTGCATAGTGCCGACTGGGGGTGGGGAGCCTTTTATGTCACATGTAAGGGGGAAAAAGTCTGTGTTATTCAAATTCTCACCGAGTTCCTTCTGCTTATTTCTAAGCCAAAATCATCCGTTCCCTGAATTGTTTAGTTGAAAAACATCATAAATTTTGAGGAGCTGTGTTTGTACCAGCACATTTTCTTGCCTTATTTTAAACTTATGGATTTCTTAACTGTTCCTGTGATAGATTGCTTCTGGGGTGCTGTGGTACCTCATTTTCCTCTCAAGGAACTAATTAGGCAACATTGCTTTTACAGGGCGTACGTGTAATTATATGTAGCATGTAGATTTCAGAACCCCAATTTAGGGGCATAGGGTTGAGTTTAAAAAAAGTCAATGAACAAAGATTTTTTACTGGAGAGAGAGAGGTTGTAAAGAGACCCAGCCTCACATTTAAGGTAGGCACAATTTAAATGCTTTAAAGGACTTGGTTGAAGCATATATATTCATTCATGGTTGTTTTACACACATTTAGATGTGATAAAATACAAAACCATTTAAAGGCAAATCCATAGTTCCTTTGTTCCTCAGGTGTTTTACTACAAAAGGATTCAGGGGAAACAAAACGGCTGCCACGTGGAAATGTTTAAAACTCGGGAGTCATTGTTCTGCAGTTCTAGAGTGGAGTCAAAAGTCCAAGTACTGTGTTCAGTGAAAGGGCCCTGAATAGCAGTCTTTCCAAACAGCGCAGTCCATGTGTGTGCAAACATGAATGCAAGTGTATTCAATAAAAGCCATTGGCAATTTCATAGGTTATTCTATTCCATTCCCGTTCAGCACATTAAAAAGTGGTTCCATCTGTTACTTTCTGTTCCTAACAAAAGGGAATCGTTTTGATCAGTGTCCTTGTAATTCTGAGGCTTGGTATGAAACAAATCACAGTGTTAGGGCTCTTCACTGATCGGGGCTAAAATGATACACTGCCGTCTTCATGGTGACTTGGATTTGACTGGCTGGGCACCCAGGACTTTGATTTGGCTGATTACCTGCTGTGGCTTAAGTGATGCAGGACAATTATTGGTGCTTCCTGGTCACAGTGGCCTATTCCACACCTGCACCCTTTTGTTGGGAGCCCAACAGGGATGCTGGACATGAGGTCTCCATGAATAGACATCCTCTCTGAGCAACCCTCAGACACCAGATTGATTTATGGATGTATCAGGCTCTTTGTTAGCATGCGAACCCCTAATTAATTTAAAGCCCTCTGTAGAGAAATTAAACCCCTGGTTAACATTTCTAACAGACTCAGATGGTGCTAAGAATGGGGAAGCGAGTCATATGAATGGATTCATCATGGTCACTGGCGTCTGTCCTTCACAATGAAGCCCGGTATGTGGATATGAGAACACACCCTCCAATAAAGAATGGACTGTCAAAGAGCCATCCTGCTGTGGCCCCTAACCCAATTAGGCTTGTTATTCGGGTTCTAGCTTCCCATCTGCAGAGTGAGAGAGGAAGTCAGAGACTGGTATGGAGCAGAAGAAAGAAGATGTGGGTAAGAGGGGAGTCTACTTAGACTACATAGATCTCCGATTCAGTATTCCCCCAAACAGAAATACCAACTGCAGGAGTTAGTGCATATAAATGGGTAAGAGAAGATGCTTAACCCTCAGGAAATCATTTGTGTGTGTGTGTGTGTGTGTGTGTGTGTGTGTGTGTGTGTGTGTGTGTTATATGCATGTGTATTTTTATGTTTCTCTCTCTTCCTTAATTGCTCTAAACATTATTTTTGAGACAGGGTCTCTCACTGAACCTGGAGCTCACAGAGCTGCCTAGCATGGCTGACTAGTAAACTTGAGGATCTATCTACCTGTCCTGCCCCCTCCACCCTCATCCAGGGCGAGCATTACAGATAAGCGCCTACCCTGCCTGCCCTGTTGCATTGCTGCTGTGGATCCAGCATTTTCTCAACTGAGCCATCTTCCCGGCAGCCCCACCATCAAGAATTCTGTTGCTTCAAGTTGCTGTCAGTAAAAAAACTTAAATACATTAGAGGTAGAAGCATAAGAAAGAAACCACTCAAGCTCTAGAAAAAGACAAACATTAGTTTTTCTTTAATGCTAGTATAGAGAAAGACTGTTTAAATGACTCAAAAATTGACTCACTGTAAACTGATACATTTCAAGTAAAAATCTGAGACTTTTCCCTGAAGATGTACACAAAGCAAAAAACATAACCCTTAATGAAGGACATGATGGGGAAACATTAGAAATTGGAAGTCAGGGGCTGTCAAGGTGATTCAGTTTACAGCAGCTTGCCACAAAAGCAGGAAGACTAGAGTTTGTGTCCTCAGGACCCTTGGGTAATAAACAGGTGTGGTAATCTGTAACACCAGCATTATGGAAGCCAGATTGTCTGTCGGGTTTGCTGGCTACCCAGTCTAGTTAACGCATGAACCATAGGCCAACCAAAGGGCATGTATTCGAATAAGGTATACGGTGTTACTGAGGAATTACACCTGAGGCTGTGTGCTGGCTTCCATACATGTACATTCGCCTGTGCACACAGACAGATGGAGATCAAACGAACAAGCAAATATTAATAATAAACACCCCCTGTGTAGACTGAAATAGCACAGAGGGGCACAAAGAGAATGCATCACAGCCTTGTGGAATGCCCCTGGAGAAGGAGAGTGGTAGCCAAGTCCAGTCATCACTTTAGACCTCTTGAATAAAGGGTTGGGAGGGTACCATATCTCACCCATTAACTAGTGAAAGCCAGAGGATTTCACATCACCCTCTGTTGGCAAGATGATGGGGAAGCCGACCTGTTCTGCTGCCTGGAGCAGTATACATGCATGCACTTCCTTGGGATTTCCTGCTACCCAACAAAGTCACCCATGTGCTTGCCTCCAGTTTGCCTACCTTGTGTCTAGAAAGCTCCAAGACGATGTGAGTACGCAGTGCACATCTGTGCGGGTATTCTATATTGTAGGGATTTAAAAACTCCTTTAGTGTTACATTGTGTATGGAGTGTGTTTGTGGAGGTGCACCCATCTCACAGCATGCATGTGCAGGTCAGGGATATGGGTGTCAATGTTCTCTCCTCTAACATGTACGTCCTGGGTATCCAATTGAGGTCAATCAGGCCAGCGGTCAAGTTTCTTTATCCGTCAAGTCACCTGTCCATCCCACTGTGTTACTTGTGGATTGTTTATGAGTGTACAATTTTAGATTTAGCATGATTGCCTGTTCATGAAAGACAGGCTGACTGAATATTGTGTCTACACAGTATATTCCTGGGTAGTTGAGAAAAGGGAGTAAGGACAACCCCTGTGAACTCACATATTCCTAATAGGGGTTTTAAGTGGAAACCAAATATATAATAATAGAGTTGGGTACTTGTTTAAAAATGTTTAAAGATGGAGG
Source organism: Rattus norvegicus (assembly GCF_021556685.1). Taxonomy (NCBI): domain Eukaryota; kingdom Metazoa; phylum Chordata; class Mammalia; order Rodentia; family Muridae; genus Rattus; species Rattus norvegicus. Next base: position 40,454,544 of record NC_141546.1, on the reverse strand, counting down.
GCAACTCCATATAAGCAGATATGTGCTTAGTTATTTATGCAAAAGAGAACTGTGAAGGATAAGCCAGAAACTAAACTGAATGGGATAAAAGGGATAGGAAAAGGAGGAGGAAGATTGTGGTAGAAGGGCCAGGCCTGGCAGGTACTGCGGAGGATAAACATTTGCATATCTCTGAATAGTAAGTCACTGTAATGTCTTACACTCACTGCATACACCCACAGAATCAATAGCTAAGTCCAGTCAGTGTGCACGTGGAGCCTAAAATCAGATACAGTCATTGTAAATAACATATATGTAATATATTTTTATAACATCTAGCATGTATTAGATAAAGTATAATATATTATTTACCTATTATGCTTATATAAATATATATTATATAAATATATAAAGTTATGAGTTGTATAAATATGAAATATATTTATCTAATATCATGCATAAATAATTGTTTAATATATACCATTTATTATATATTAGCCTTAGTGAAAGAACTTGTAATATGCATGTTACAACATATATAATACATGACCTATAATATAGACATGGATGAAAAATATTTTCATTATTTTTCAATTTTACTTTATTATATCATATCTCATGTTTATATGATTATGTTTACATTCTTCAAAGGAATATGGGGACATATAGCTGAGGGACAGAGATAAGGGAGGTTGCTAGTCAAGCCTGTTGGATTTTGCTGAAGGCAGGCCTGGGTGGTAGGACTTAATCTGCTGGAAGCTGGCAGAGTAGTTACCCCACCAGGAATGGACGAAGTGTGGGTATGGATTTCTGGGGGGCTCCATTTAAGACACCTTAGCACAGTTTCTGTTCAGATGTCACAGTGACAGTGTGAACGCGTCACTCCAATGACATACCTATGTTGGTGAAGAATGGAGTGGCTTGAGTGAAGTCTAGTCACAGACACATGCCTGTCAATGTGAATACAATACTTCCAAATCTTTTTCCCTTCATCCAGCTCCCCAACAGTTATAATACATTTCTTCACATAAAAGAGTGATGTCTGTCTTACTTTCTATGGCTGTGATAAAATACCCTGACAGAAGCAACTTCAAGGAGAATAGTTTATTTTGGCTTACAGTTGAAGAGGGAATCAGTCCTTCATGGTGGAGAAGACATAGCAGCAGGTCCAGGAGACTTGCTGGTCATACTGCATCTACATGTAGGAAGCAGGGAGTGAGCAGGAAGTAGGAGCTGACTATAAGGCCTCAAAAGCCACCCCACCCAATAGTGACCCACTGATCCCAGTGAGATGCCACTCCCTAATGGTCCCACAACCTTCCCAAACAGTGCCTCCAGCTTGGGACTAAATGTTTAAACTTGGGACTAAATGTGAGCCTTTGGGGGACAATTCGTATTCAAACTGAACCAAACAGAAATATGATTACCTCCATCATCAACAGTGTCCCACCCCAACTCCCTGCCACTCACAAACCCAGAGCTCATGAAATCCACATAGTCATCATTTGGTTGTGACTGGCATGAAGATCTATCCCTCTACCCCCCTGACCTTGAAGTATAGACTTCTTGGGCTTTCTTTTCATAAATACATGTTCAATCTGGGCCACAGCCTCTAGCAACTGACAGGATTTGTGATGCAGAAACAACTGGGCGCACGCAAGAATGAGCATACTTTAGCAATCAGTGGAGTGTTAATAGACAGAATCTGTTTCCTCTGTCTGGAATGTCAAGGTTGTTTTGTTGATCAAAAGGTTTTGTTATTAAAAGTTTAACCATTTTTTTAAGTATCTTTGGCCTTTAACCTGTAGAATTGACTCAAGAAGTAGCATACATGTATATCCCTGATACATTGGTGTGTGCATTGCTGTTGTTCAAGTATAGATATTTGACACCATCCTTAAGCTTGGCTACAGCTTTTGTTTAATGACCAATAATTATATAGTTGGTGATCAAGTCTTCAGCTAAAAAGTGTCTTCAGAGTGTCAACTCTCCAAAAGACTTGTAGACATGTGACAGAACATTATTTTATTGTTTGAGGTGTGTGTGTGTGTGTGTGTGTGTGTGTGTGTGTGTGTGTGTTTGCTGTGAGGAGGTGTTATGTGCAAATGAATTCTGTGCCCAAAGAAGCCAGAAGGGGGCGTTGAGTTCTCTAGGGAATTAAAAGAGATTCCGAGCCATTTGACCTGTGTGTTAGGGACCAAACTCAGATCGTCTGCAAGAGCAGTATGTGCTCTTAAACCACTGAGCCATTTGTCTGTCCATCCCTAAAGTCCTTTTTAAATTGTAGGTTTGATCTCCTGAAAACTCACAATGTTAAAGAAGGCATCTTTCTCACAGTGAACTTAACTTCCCATTTCAAAGTCCTTCAATTATTTTTTTTTCAACTGATGTTTGTTCCATTAAGTCTGTACATCCACTGACATTCTTAACAGAAAGAATTCTTCTTAAGAACACCGGTGATCAAAAGGCCATTACTTGTCATTTAAAGATGAACAGCTATCTTAAGTCCTATTTTCTTTTTTAAAGATAGCCCTTTAAAATTCCCTCATTACTTCCCTTCTCTCTACTCTGGTGCCAGATTTCTGCCTTTCTCTCCCCTTGTTTCTGTATTTTCATTCCCTCATTTTGTCACGTAGCTTTGATGGGGATTTGGGTGGATTGAGTGCTGCCTGGGATCTCCCCTTGGCCTAGTGGAACTGAGAGCACAAGATGCTGAGCTTGGTTCTGCCCACAAGATTTCATTATTGATTTAGGCTTTCCACCAGAAGAGGGCGCCACATTCATTAAAATAACATCCATAATCCAGGCTGCGCTCTTTTATTTCCCTAGCAGGTTCTGGACAGGATGTGTGCAACCTGACTCTTCCATTAGACCCCATGGGGGAGAAACGTGATAGCTATCCTTCAGTGGGAGAGGCTGCCTCAGGAGCTAATACCACAGGCCGATGGTCTGAGGATGCAGTCAGCACTCAAGGATAGATATGTTTTGATGCTGTCCTCTATGACAGTGACAAGAGCAAAGAACAGCCACCGTCTAAAACAGTGTGTCTCCTCTCCAAAGCCAGCATTTCTACTCAGTTGGGGATTATATTTCTTCAGAACTGAAAGGATTGGTTCTTTAATTAAGCATGTAATAGCCTTCTATTTATCATTCCACAAAACAACTGCCTCCTTGTATGGGATGGATGCCACGGGATGAAAAATAGCATGTTTCCTTCCCTTCTGCTGAAACTTGAATATGTCGTTAACAGCCCTGAGCCTCACGGTCTTTCCTTCTTCTCTCCACGTACCTGCTCCGATGTCTAGAACTCCAGTGGAAAACCTTGATTCATTTAGATAACTACACATGGCTTCCAGACTCTTAAAATTCTAAATACCCTTCTGCTTAGTAATGTGTTAATCTGTCAGAAGCCGTTTAGTTATCCAGCCCAGATTTACTTCTGAGGCTGAGCAAACCTGTCACTGAATTACCCACGGAAGACATGGTTATGTTTCCAAGAGGACTGGGGACAGTTTATTCTAAGAGCATATCTGGAAGAGTGCATCTGCATGTGAATCTCGCAGATGAGTATCTCTGTGAGTATTTCTACCAAGAAGAAGAAATAGGGTAGGATGTCAGGCCGCATATGGAGCTCGTGGTAGAGTACCTCAGCATTTCTGAGGCCTAGGTTTGTTCAGCTCGTGGGACTACTTCAAAAGAAGATAAAAAGTGACCTTAACAAAGACAGGAAAGATGTTTCCAACAGAATCTGTGCATCCAGAACTTTTGCCCAGTGCACCAGTGCTCTGTGTGGAGTCCTGTCTGTAGCTTACATAAAATCATTGTCTGGCGGACCAGGGATGTCTCAGTGCGAGAAAGCACTTCCCACACCAGCCTGATGATTTCTCTTCTGTCCCTAAGCAGCCACATGTCACCATCCCTGGAGCCGGACACTCTGTGGGTGATGGGAGGCAGAGACAGGAGACTCAAGTGGGCTCACCAGCCAGGTACACTGGAGTGGGAACAGTGACAGGAATAACCGAGACTTTGCCTCTTCGTGTGTCCAGTGAGAACTGACTCCAGCAAGTTGTTCTCAGACCTTCATGGTTTGTGTGTGTCACACACACGCACACGCACACACACACACACACACAGAGAGAGAGAGACAGAGAGAGACAGAGAGAGACAGAGAGAGACAGAGAGAGAGACAGAGAGAGACAGAGAGAGAGACAGAGAGAGACAGAGAGAGAGACAGAGAGAGAGACAGAGAGAGAGACAGAGAGAGAGACAGAGAGAGAGACAGAGAGAGACAGAGAGAGAGACAGAGAGAGACAGAGAGAGAGACAGAGACAGAGAGAGAGACAGAGACAGAGAGAGAGACAGAGACAGAGAGAGAGACAGAGACAGAGAGAGAGACAGAGACAGAGAGAGAGACAGAGACAGAGAGAGACAGAGACAGAGAGAGACAGAGACAGAGAGAGACAGAGACAGAGAGAGACAGAGACAGAGAGAGACAGAGACAGAGAGAGACAGAGACAGAGAGAGACAGAGACAGAGAGAGACAGAGAGAGAGAGACAGAGAGAGACAGAGAGAGACAGAGAGAGACAGAGAGAGACAGAGAGAGGCAGAGAGAGGCAGAGACAGAGAGAGGCAGAGACAGAGACAGAGACAGAGAGAGACAGAGACAGAGAGAGACAGAGACAGAGAGAGACAGAGAGAGAGACGGAGAGAGAGACGGAGAGAGAGACAGAGAGACGGAGAGAGAGACGGAGAGAGAGACGGAGAGAGAGACGGAGAGAGAGACGGAGAGAGAGACGGAGAGAGAGACGGAGAGAGAGACGGAGAGAGAGACGGAGAGAGAGACGGAGAGAGAGACGGAGAGAGAGACGGAGAGAGAGACGGAGAGAGAGACGGAGAGAGAGACGGAGAGAGAGACGGAGAGAGAGACGGAGAGAGAGACGGAGAGAGAGACGGAGAGAGAGACGGAGAGAGAGACAGAGAGAGAGACAGAGGGAGAGACAGAGGGAGAGACAGAGGGAGAGACAGAGGGAGAGACAGGGGGAGAGACAGGGGGAGAGACAGGGGGAGAGACAGGGGGAGAGACAGGGGGAGAGACAGGGGGAGAGACAGGGGGAGAGACAGGGGGAGAGACAGGGGGAGAGACAGGGGGAGAGAGACGGAGAGAGACGGGGAGAGACGGGGAGAGACGGGGAGAGACGGGGAGAGACAGAGAGACAGAGAGACAGAGAGACAGAGAGACAGAGAGACAGAGAGACAGAGAGACAGAGAGACAGAGAGACAGAGAGAGAGAGAGAGAGAGAGAGCGCGCACATGTGCTCTAGTACTTTAGTAAAAACTGATTTCTTGGGAGTAGAAGGTGTTTTGGAAGCGCTATGTTAGCTACTCTTTCCCCATCCTTCCTGGTGCCAAAATATGTGCATGGTATTGAACACAAACACTCGCAGTAGGGCTGATGCTGCCAGCCAGCAGGTAAACTGCCTTTTTACAGCAAGCAGCCATCCCATAGTCCTTTGGAAACCTGCAGTGACTGCAGTCACAATACACTCTGGGTAATGGTGACAAGGGCTGATATTTGTGGAGCTGCTTTTCTGCCCAAGCGCTTTCCAGTGACCTGGAGGAAGGTGTTATTATTATTAATTCCTTGTTGGACTTGTTCAGGGAAGTTAAATAGCTGGCCTGGTCTCCATCTAGGAAGATACAGAGTTGGTGTTTGAACTCCAACTGCCCCTGAAGTCCAAAGGACCGAGCCACTGCTCTACACTGCCTCACACTGCCTTCTGCCATGAGAGCCCCAAGTGTGGAAATGTTACATTTTCCCTTTAAAACTACCTTTCCTTATCACTTTTAAAAGAATTGTTTTGTGTGAGTAACAGAATTACAGAATATGGTATGCTCATGGAAAAAACTATATTAAAATATGTCATAAAAGATAAAGACATATCCCTTTTAATGTTGGTATTTGCATGTGTTAATTATATGAATTAAAAATGGCATCCCATATCCAGACATAATGGATTTTGATATTTATCCTTATTACCTTCTATTGTCCCCCTTCACCTCTCACTGACTCCCATACTCCAATTAACTTGTCCCCTTCTATTTTGATATCTTTTTAAAAAATGTCCCAACAGTTTTAATTAGGGAGACTTGGAGGAGCAGAGGAGAGGGTTTGTTTACAAGGATGTAATGTGGAAAGCTCAGCTGGGGCTGCAACTCAAGAGTAGTAAGTTGGCTTTGCCTTCTCAGGCTCTAGCCTAATCCGTACTAGTGACATCTATCAGAGAGGAAAAGAAGCGAACAGCAGCAAAGAGATCAGAAAGTGGCATCTTAACAAGGACAGGGATGTTCCAAAAAGATACAGGTGGCTCCAGAATATTTACCTCTGAGGGGCACCATGCAAACATTAATTGCCTGTAGATCATATGGGAGGTGGAGGTGTGGGACCTCATTAGCTCCCCATGACGGGGAGAACTTGTACAGAACTTGTACCTGACTTTCACAGACCAAAGGTCCTTTCAGCGGAGCCTGACTATTGTACTGTGAGGTGAGAACGTGTCTCCTGGCTTTGGCTGCCTTGTTTATCAGTCTCTAACCAACCCCAAAGTGGCACAGGGATGCCTTATGCATAGACCATTAACACATAACCATGGAACTATAGTTACACAGTTGCTGTGACCGCTGAGCTCTGTCAGATACATTTCTTACCAGATCAGCTCTCCCACTATCCACAGCAGGCTAAGTTTCCAAACACAAGTAGCTGGCTTTCTACTGTTGGAGATACAGTTGCAGGGAGCTAGCCTCTGTGTGTGTGTGTGTGTGTGTGTGTGTGTGTGTGTGTGTGTGTGTGTGTTGGCTCCATGCAGTTATGTCTGAATGGGAGTCTTTCTAAGGTGAAAGCTTTAGGCTGAGCAGTCCTGATCCATGCTCATCAGAAGTCCCTACAGGCCACAGTCAAGACTGGATGCTTACAGCAGCAGTCCTGGGTTAATATTGTCAGGAAAAGAAAACTGGGGCTGATAAAATGTGGCAGAAATGTACTTTGAGAGGACAAGACAGGGCACACCCTGGAGCTATTTGTCAGGAAAACAACCATTTCCTGGGTCAACTTCCCTAAAAGTCAAAGAAGAAGGGCTTTGGGCAGGCTGACCTAACAGGGAGAGCAGAGGTTTCTGTCTTGATCACTGCAAGGGAGGTTTGCCACAGCAGGTCTTATTGGGAAGTTTAGAAATTGGGGTGGAGGTGAAATTCTAGACAGGTATCGACAGTGACATTCTGTGTGCCGTCCTGTTTACATCAGCGAATTTCAAATTCCAAGGTCAGGCTGAGAGTTGTAGGAATGTCTCTGTCCGAACTTCTGGTGTCTCCTCCTTTCTGTAAAGTACGTGAGATGCAACTTGCAGATGCCCGTGCCTATTTCAGGAACAGTCGTTGCTCTTCTGAGGTAGTGGACCCATGTCTGCCTCTGCAGCTCTGTAAGGAGAACAGGGCACAGGGCTTCCGAGCTTTAGGACTGCTAGGGAGTGGGGCCTCCTGTTTGCTCACTGGCCATTGTTATCTATGTTGCTGTGACTAGGGCTGAGGCAGTTCTCGCAGAGCACACTGAGGAACCCATTCTTTACCGGGAAGTAGTGAAGCCTCTTTACTTTCAAAGTTGGCACTCCCATTAAGAACAATCATCTATAAATAACATTGAAGAAAATGGTGTGTGCGTGTGTGTGTGCGTGTGTGTGTGTGTGTAGGGAGGTATTGGAGGACTATTCATTCACATATGTGTATTGGGAGATTACGCACATATGCGAATATGTGTGCAGATGCACTCTCCCTTGTGTGTTTGTGTGTGTGTGTATGTATGTATGTATGTATGTATGTATGTATGTACGTACGTATGTATGTAAGCAAGAGGCTGTTTGAGTAGGTTCGAGTGTCTTCTTTTACTTTACTTGTTGAGCTTTTCCACTGTCTTCTGGACACCGCCTAGAGTAAACTGATCTGATTTCCCGAAGGTCAGACTGGCCTCTGGGCATGTCTATAGGGAATTGCTTTGACTGTTAATGAGTGTAGGAAGGTCCAGCACACTGTGAGTAGCACCATTTCCTGGGCAGGGGCTTCCTGACTATTTATGAAGGCTGGTTAATGTGATCCCATTTAAGCCAGAAAGCAGTACGTTTCCCTCTGTGTTGCCTGGCTGTGAGTTCCTTGGTCAGACATAGCACTGTGTAGAATAATAAGCCAGGCTTGCCTTCAGTTTCCTTGTGTTCATCCCTTTGGAAAAGCTGGGATCACCATGACAGAAAGAAGCTAGAGCAAATGGTCTCCTGCACAACTGAGAGCTCACTGTTGTGGCTACATTTCCTGGCCAGTGAGCTCTGCATATGTGCCTGCTACTGTCTCTCAGCATGGCCTTACAGGTGTGTACTGCCGTGCCTGCCTTTTACGAGTGTAGGGCACATTCCTGTGCTGCACGCAGTTTACCCAGTGACTGGTTCTCCACCTTTCCCCAGACAGAATCTAGTATAGCCCAGGCTGACTTCAAAATCATTGTTTGGTCAAGGATGACCCTGAATGTCTCATTATCTTGCCTCCACTTTCAGAGTGCTGGGATTGTAGATGTGTGCTACCATAAGCAGCTTGTGCAGCACCGTGAATTGAACCCAGGGCTTTGTGCGTAAATGGTGTGAGGACTCTATCTACTGAGCTTCACCCTCTAACGCCAAGACAGAGGTTTTGAATGAGTATTAAGGTGTAGAAAATAAAGATGTGCTAATTGTATCCCGATGCTTGCTGTTAGCTGAAGGAGAAAGAGTTTTTGTTTCAGTCTCGCTTCTCCTCTCAGAGTTCCCCTGGGGATCTGGAAGGGTCACAACAATTGCTTTAGTGACTCTCTACCAACTCCGAGTAGAAAATGGACTCTTCAGAAATCCTCCAGAGGCAGCGGGAGAGAGCCCCAGGCACAAGGGCAAAAACCATTTCTAATTCCATGTATTTTTGGATCTCTTCCACTGATCACTGCACTGAAAACCCATTTGGTTTTTAAGAGACTATAACAGAGACACCCCCCCCCCCCGCCCAAGGTGGAATAGGAACCTTCACAGACCTCCTCTGCAGGCTTTTCACATGGTAACAGGGCACTGTTTTAGAAAGGGACAGTCTGGAAAGACCTGTGTTCACAGAACTCCATTAGTTGAGTGGAATTCATTGTCACAAAGGGCTCCGACATATTTTAAGTCAAGGAGTGCACCTCTCTAGGAGAGCAGCTTTGTGCTGGACAGTCCGTTGAGCACCGACTCCAGCCTGGTCGTGCTGAATGCCACACTCACCATGAGTTTTCTCCTTTGAAAGTCGAGATGACTATTTTCCTCTAGTCCTAAGGCTTTGGGGAGCGTTAAAAGAGAAGCCATGTATGCAGTGCCTTGAGTGCGCTGGGAAGGTGCCTCAGTGGTTGCTACAGAACAATGAGGACCCGAGTGCAGACCTTCAACATGCAGAGATGGGCTGTAATCTTACTGCTGGAATAGGATAGGGTTTGGGGAATCCAGTCAGGTCAGTTGGTGATCTCTGGGTTCAGTGACAAGGATGTTTTAGGGACAGGCCCTGTTTCAAACATTACAGTGAAAAGTGTTTAGAGGAAAACATCTGCCATCTACCAGCATATGTACACACACGCACATGCACTCACACACACTAAAAGGATAGAATAAAAGCTCACAGCCTATAAATCTTAAAGCCTAAAAGGTTCAAGAATAGCAAGGAAACACTCAAGCTTCCTTTACTTTTAATTTGCAAAGCTTTAAGCTAATGACGAATCAGGTTAGTGTTGCTTAATCCCCAAGCATTAGCAGTTAATCAGTCATCTACAGTATAGCCTGCTAACCACAGACCCCTTCTAAAGTGAAATGTGCAAGGATAACAGAAAAAAAGCAGATCTTAAATCCCTCAGTGAAGACAGACCCCTAGAACCAGATTTCATGGTTTTCATGGTAGCCGGATATAGTTTTGTTCTTCAGTTTATGTGCATGATTAATTTTAAAGAGAATCTAGACTATGCTAAAATGCAAAATGTTTGATGGTTTGGATGAAGTGAGCTAGTGTTTAAATGTTGACTTTTAAAAATATGCACCTGATTAAGATACATTGATAATGATACCTCTGTCATCCACCCTTGTTTATGTGGATCTGTTTAAATTTAAAGCAGTAGAAAGTAGACATGGATGAATGCTTTCCCAGTGTCCACATTAAAGCTTCCTGGGTGTGTGTGATAGCTAGCTTCAATTATCACCTTCACACATCCTAGAATCACCAAGGAAGAAAGGCCACATTGACAGAGACTGCCTGCATTGGATTGGCCCACTGGCCGTGTCTGTGAGGGATTGTCTGAATAAAGTTACTCAGCAGAGAAAGACCCAGTGCCTTGTGCATGGCTCCATCGCCTAGTTTGCGGCCCTGCACTGTATATGAGAGAAGAAGTTGGAGCTGAGTGCTAGCAAACAAGCACTGAGCACGTATCCCTTCCTTCTCCCTCCACTCTTTCCCGTGGCTATGATGCTAAGAGCTGTTGGGAGATTCCACTGTGACTTGCCTGCCGTCATGGACTTCACCTGAAATTGTAACCCCAAATAAACCATTTTCCCCCTGAACCCATTGTGTCGGGATGTTTTATCAGAGCCACAGAACGGGATGAAGCTAAAATAGATTTGCTTCCTGCCGGCAATCCTGCCACTGCAGAGGCACAGATGGGAGCCCTGCAGCAAGCTGGCTAGCTAGGCTAGAAAAATGGGAAGTTCAGGGTTCAATGAGTGACCTTGCCTCAATAAGTAAAGCAGAGAAATATAGGAAGACACTATGCAAATTCAAGTTTCCATGCACATGTACATGCATATTTACCTACACCCATAAACATGTGTGCCTATACACATGAAAACATGGATAAGCACATACACATAAATATCACACACACACACACACACACACACTAATCCAGGGCAAGAATCTGAGGACACGAGAACATGGGGGGAAATTGCATAAAGACCTTCATTTTTAACACTATTCAAGGGAACAACAGATAAAAGCAACATAATTGAAAAGTTCCAAGATGTTAGTAAGCTACGATAGCCACTATGTGGAAGACAATTGAGTCATATGATTTTTTTAAAAGAGTTATTTATTCACACATTATTTTTGAGCATGAGTTTGTGTGTATCGTGTGCATACAGGAGCTTGTTGAAGCAAGAAGAGGCCATCAGAACTTCCCCTGGAGCTGGAGTTCCAGGGAGCTGTGAGCCACTGATGTGCTCAGAAATGAATTTGTGTCCTCAGCAATACATGCTCTTAACTGTTGAGCCCTTTTTCTAACCCTGGTCATATAACTTTAATGCCTGTGTGACAATATGAGAAAAATATTGATGCTGCTGAGGAAGGTATCACATTATATATAAAGTGTGGCTGCCTCGCTCTAAACTATGAACAGGCAGAATGACTCAGATGCTATACAGAATGAAGGGCTTTGCCATTTTGCCTGCTCATGGTTTAGATGGAGGCCACCATACTTCACATAAAATGGGAAACCTTGCTGTATGCACACAGTGCACATAAGCTCATGAAGTGCCCCTCCATTCTCATAAATAATATCTAAATAGGTAAGTAAACCTTAAAAAATATCTCCAAACGCTGGTTTCCATACTTTCTTTTCAAACCTCAGCTCTTTCCTGGAGTAGGCCTTCCTTCATCTTGCTGGCCTCCCTGCTCCTCCTCCTTTCCTCACCCTTCCATGGTAGCCCATTGGCATTCCAGAAAAGCCAACCTGGCACCTCTCCCATCACCACATCCTGCACAGTACAAATTCATTGCCCAGGTACTCAAAGAGTCCCCTCCTGTCAGATTCAAATAGCATCCACCCCAAATTAATACAAGTCTTTAATATAAGTCGATGCAGAATTAGCAGTGTTGGGGGGCTCTTCCCCAGCCAAGGCTACCATTTCCCAGCAGGTACCAGTCATCAGAAGGTGAATTTGGGAAGTGGTGTCTGGTTCTTTCCATAGAAGCAGTCAGAAGAACATCCAGATTTCAGGGTTAATACCTCTTAGCTCCATCATGGCTAAGGTTTCTCCCTAGTTCAGCTCTCAATACTGACTGCCATTGTGTTCCCTGCTTCTGATTTTCTCTTGGTACCTGTCTGCTGAGAGAGCTGATATGAGAGATATCATACACTAGTCATTCTCATATTGTTTAGGTTTCCGTGGAATAGAAAAAATGATTGGCCATTTCAGTGGAAAGTAAGGCTCTTTTGCTGTGTGATCCCACTCAGGGTGCATTTGAGAGTTTCTGGGAAGGTTCACCCAGCAGTTTCTTAAAGACGCCCAGGGACAGCATCGCTGGGCTGTAGACTCTGTTTCTACCCTTTTTCTCTTTTTTTGTATTTGAGTATGTGTGTGTGGTATATGTTTATGTATTTCTGTGTATAGCATATGAATGCGTACCCTTGTGCACATGTCCTCAGAGGACAGAGAAGGACATTGGACATCTATTTCTATCATTCCCTATCCCTTTCCTTGAGGCTGGCTTTCTCTTACTGAATCTGGGGAATGGCTTGTGGCTATAAGCTTTAACAAGCTTTCTCCTCCTGAAACAGTAGCGGGGTGTCAGGTGTATTCACAGCCATGGCTCTGAATACATGTGCAGCATTTGACACAGGAGCTCATGATTTGAACACAGGTTCTTATGCCTGAGTAATAAGTGGTCTATAGCCTCAGACTATCAACATTTGGCCATTGTTACATGCTAAATTACCTTTCAGTTTGTAGTCCCTCTGTATAGCAGTCTTTGTCAGAGGCCATCGCCCTTAATACCTTGTTGACATGGTCAATGTGTTCCGTTAACAATAGTTCTCTGGCCCCACCAATGGATACCCTTAGATGCTGTCCACCAGACTTGAGTACTAGACTGAACCATGTCTTATGAAGGAGTGTAGAGAATATTTCCCCCATTTCAGAACCTTTGTCCTATATTTGTGGTCTTCATATCATTTAATCTCTCTATACCATTAGCATCCACATACCTTTGGATAATGTTAAACAAACATGCGTTGGGACATAACTCCATGTGCCTAATGTCTTCTCATCATTTCTTCTAACACAGATGCTTTACTTGTGCAGGTCCCCTTGCTACCTTGATGCCAACCCAATAAGGGTCTTTTCATTAAGGTATATGGAAGATAAGTAGTGATTTTTTGGAAGGCTAAAGGATAGGAATTTAAGAGCCTGGGTAAGCAAGAACAGAGTGGAAGCCTAGAAGACACAAGAAAAGTGCTGAGCATGGCTATTTTATTTGGAGTAGAAATAAGAGATGGGACAGATCACATCCAGACAATTTTTGGAACCTCACTCTGTTGTGTCTATGCTATTTAATATCAAAAATGCAACACAGTGTCTTCCTGGCTCCCAGTTATTATCCAACTGAATAATCAACACAGACCAGCTAAGGAAGCAAGTTGGGTGCACAGGGCTGGGTATTGTACCCAGGACCACAACTATCCCAGGTCAGCACAGGATCCAGACTCCAGGGCTTCTTCCCACCGCCCTCTTCTGGTGACCATTTTCAGTTTTTGACAGTTGAAACAAGGCAATGATTTTAAGGAAGAACTTAAAAAATAAAACTTGTTCTTGTACATATAGATGGGTCTGTATGCTCTTGTACTTGTGAATGTAGGCGTGTATATTAATGTGAGAATATGTGTTCGTGTACCTGTATAGGTGTATATTCATATGGATCTATGTGCTCATATACCTGTGTAGGTGTGTGTTTGCATATGCACATGTGTTGCTCTTCATGTGCTGTTCACCTTATCTTTTGAGACAGTATGTCTTGCTGGACTAGAGCCTCACTGAATAGCTAGACTATCTGGCCAGTGACCCAATGTGGGATTATAGGCACACCATCATTGAATCCTACCACACTTGGCTTTATCTTTTGAACTTGGGAAATTGTGCTTGTGTTCTTCCAGCCTCGAATGAAGAAACACACACACACACACACACACACACACACACACACACATACACACACACACAGTTGAATTCCTTAGGTTTTGAAGATAGCACACTACAGATGTTTGAGAGGGATCATGTATAAATGATGGAGAACTCCTCTTCTGCCTCCAAAAGAAACTTCCTTGTTTCTCTATAGTGGGGTCCTAACAAAGAGCCCTTTGAAAACCACCTTTGTGTGTGTGGGTTTGGAATCTCCCCCATCCTGCTGAACCTCACTTCTTTTACTTTCTATCTCCTTAGCCCTGTTGGTGCTTAAGGAGCATAAGTGTTCACCTGATGCACACTTTTACTTTTAACTGAGATAGGCTCATATTTAAGATTCTTAAGTTTTGAGAGAATCCAAACTTATAAAACAGATAAATTACCTTGTCTAGAAATACCAGAAAAAAAGATTTTTAGCCAGATTGCAAGGCTGAGTGCAAACAATAGGTTATTTGAATTGGAATTCATCTGATGTAACACTGCTTGACAGTGAAAATAGAAGTTAAAAGGTTCAGGCAACTGAGAAAAGAAAGTGGAAGTTCCTTTGAAACCAGAATGCACGTCAATAAGAAAATGGAAGGCATCCGAACAAACAATAACCAGAGAAGATCTGGTACTCTGCTTGCAGCCTTAAGAATATGTGAGATATCACTATAAAAGTCCTCAAGAGAAACCAGGCACCTTTATAGCTTCATGTGAAATGTTTGTTACATGTATTCCCATGTTCACAGGTGTACAGAGGCCAGAGGTCAACGTCGGCTGTCATTCTTCAGGTGCCCTCCACCTTGTGTTTTGAGACAAGGTCTTCCTTCCATTGGCCCGGTGCTCACCAGGTGTTCACTATGCTGGCTGGCACCAGGCACTGAGGCCCTGGGATCTGCCGGTCTGTCTGCTCAACACTGAGGTTATAAACCTACCATCATGCCTAGGTTTTATTTAAAGGAGTAAAGTCAGGTCCTCATGCTTGCACAACAAATACTATACCCACTGAGCTGTCCCCTCAGCCTGTAAAAGGTTGTTAATCAGAAGTCTTATCACAGCCAAAATGTAAGGCTGTCCTTAAGTAGTTTTGATCTGTAACCTTTCATGATAATGAGGTCTAATTATTAGGTTTTTCCAAGATGTTCAAGAACCCCATCAAGTTAAATGTTTTTCCCTGGCTTCCTATGGGGGAAGCCAAGAAATGTTGGATTTCTGTGAACCCAGATAGGGTTTGGAGTCATCAGTAAACATGACTAGGACTTGACATTCCACTCTGTGTACAAACAGAAGTAATCGGGTTACACACACACACACACACACACACACACACACACACACACACACACACACACGTAATCAATAGGAGTCCTGGCAGGAATGGGACTGCTCTACAACTGCACTGATGCCCATCTCTGTGTCTGTCAGAATCCTCAAATACAACCTCAAGGAATTGGAATATCCCCCAGAGTCCAATGCTAGAAGGAAAAGGCTGAGACCTGATGCCTGCCCGGGGGGTGGGGTGGGGAGGGGGACTCGTATCTTAGGAAGGGATTTTACATAGCTATGGCAGCTTGGTAGATCACCTTGCAGGAGAGACGGGAGCTGAGACGTGCTGGGTCTGTAATGGATGGGACCACATCTTGGATTGTTTAGCTATGCAAACCTCTCAAACCTCTTATGCTGATATTCTCTCTCTCTCTCTCTCTCTCTCTCTCTCTCTCTCTCTCTCTCTCTGTGTGTGTGTGTGTGTGTGTGTGTATGTCTGTGCATGTGTGTGTGCCTATGATTTGCATCTGACTTTTTTATGTGTTTATTTTTATATGTGTTTTAACTGCATGTATGTAAGGGCAGTATATGCATGCCCTTAACATACAAGAAGGCTCAAAGAGGGCATTGGATTCCCTAGAACTGGAGTTATGGATGGTTGTGGGCCAACATACAGGTGCTGGGAACCAACCCCAGGCTTCTGAAAGAACAGTGCTGCTCTTAACCACTGAGCCATCTCTACAGCCTTGCATCCTGAGTTTAAGCCCAAACCTACGTCAGGACTCGAAAGATGGACTCAGGAGGTCACTGGACCTCTTTGATTTCCTTTTCCTATGACCACACTTTACTGCTTCTTTTCTGCGTTTCTCTATGAAGTGCGTGTTTAGTTGTATGAGGTATTGAGGTAGGGTGGGAGGAACCCTCAGGACTCAGAACTGATTCGGATTTCAACTCCGTAACCTTCCCACAACACCCTGAAATGTTTAACAACCAGTTTTTGGGTTTCACCTGGAGCGATAGAACTTCAGTTCCTTTTTGGTATTAAAAGTGCTCATTGGATTTCTTTCCTCCCTTCCTCCCTCCCTCCTTCTCTCCCTTCTTCCTATCCCACTTTTCCTTGAAGTTCCTTGAAACCTGATATTCATAAACAAAACAAAACAAAACACCGCCACCAACAACGACAACAACAAAAAAAACAAAGCCTAAAACAAACCCGATGGACCATTTTTACACCTTGTGTCCACTCAGTGGAGATGTAGCTGAGCACGGTAGTGACATGTCACTGAATGCTGTAGTTACATGGTAGACTTTTCTGATACCTTTTCCCTCCAGTGGAAGTGTGGATGCCACTGCACTGATATTGTTTTTGTTGTTCACTCTTTCTTTTGTAACACCCCCACCCTCACCCCGGCTCCCTGTGTGAGTGTGGGAATTCACACTTCACACAGGTGTAAAGGTAGAGGGACAACTTGGGCATCATTTCTTACTTATTATTTCTTGAGACATGGTTCCTTATTTCACAGCTAGGCTAGGCTGGCCTGCCTGGAAGCCCCATTGATCTGCCTACCTCTCCGTCTCCCGAGCTGGGATCACTGTCACCTGGTCACCACACTGTCTTGTTTTCATTTTAGTTGTAAGCCTAGCATTCACGGATTAAACTCAGGTCCTTGCATTTGCACTGCCTGTACCATTACTCACTGTCTTGCCAATGCCTCTAACCACCATTGGTTAACTGCCATTGGGTTATAGCAGGAAGCCATTCCCTTGCACAGTAAACCTAACTGTAACCAAGGCTTACCCCATAGCTCCTCCTGTTGAGACAAACACTTGCTTTACAACCTTATGGTTATTTGAATTATAGAAAATAATTTAAGAGTAGTCACACGTGGCTTCGAAAGCTCTTGGTTTCCTAGTGTCTATCTAAGACTATCTATCTTGAAGATATAAAGAGTAGAATGGAATATTTCTTAAATAAAAAGAGTACCACAGAAGTAAATTTAGTGCTTCCTTCAGAATAAGAATAACGTACATGTGATAGGGGCTACAATCTTGAGGATATTTGAGAGAAATTTAGGATCTCTATAGATGACTTTTATTTTTGTTTTCCTTTAAGATATGTGTATATCTTGTTTTTGGTGTTTGTTCTTTATCTTGTGCTCTAAAACTCCCTGTGTGTGAATATGCACATGCACACTGTACAAGCATGTAAAAGCAGAGGACGGATTTGGGCACACGCGTGCGTGCACTCGCGCACACACACACACACACACACACACACACACACACACACACACACAGGGGCTAGTTGGTAGGGTTTGTTAATACAAAAATGAAGACCTGGGTTTGATCCCCAGTACCCATATTAAAACAGCCAGATATGGTTGCAAACGTTTATATAAACTTAGCATTGGAGACGCTGAGACTGGTCAGCTACTCTAGCTAACTCAGTGAGCCCCAGATCAAAGCAAGAGATGTTATCTTAAAAAATTAGTTAAATATAATTAACAAGCTACCTAGTAAGTTAAATTAAGTTAGTTAATTAAAACAAAAAATTAGTTTTACAAAAAGAAGTCATGAATTTGAAGGAGAGTAGGTGGTAGAGAGGGGTGTACGGACGAGAGGGCCTGGAGGAAGGAAAGGGAGGAATGTTGTAATTAAATTATAATCTCTAAAACAGCCGCCATTTATGGTGGACATTGCTCACATACACACACACACACACACACACACACACACACACACACACACACACACACCACATACATACATACATACATACATACGCACAAACAAATAACAAGTGACTGTCGAATGTTCACCATTAATTAGGGCACCCATTTCACCACCACCCCCAAACGCTAAGAGAATATCTAGGAGGAGGGGCTGGGGGTGATAAGCATTAATGTTGGAGGAAGAGAGCCTTGAACAGCTGTCTGTGGGCTTGAATGGATGTGTTACTCACAGCAGCCAAAATTCTCTGCCAAGTCCCTTCACAAGACGGAGTCGGTAGACTTTCAGTCACAGATAGGCAAGGAGCTCGTTGGGCCTTGCACTCTTAAGGGAGCTAATGGCAGTCAGGGGCTGCTAGGGGAGACCAGGCCTTGTCTTTATCCATAGAAACACTGGTGGTTTACTCAAGGTTCAGTAGACAGCTTCACACCTAGGCTTGTAAGGTTGGTCCTGGTTAAACTCCGCAGACCACCACAAAATAAGAACCAAATCAAGACAAGAAGGCAAGGAAATGGGACAGACACTTGGTGGAAGGAAGGTAGCCGAGCTCGGAGGGATGACTGTGACCAGAATGTATTCTAAATATGTATGAGAATACCAAAGAACAAAATAACTAAGTAAGATGCTGCGGCTTAAAATACTGTGTTTACACTTCTGCTTTCAATACAGCAATTCCTTTTCAGCCCACAAGACCATAACTCTTGTAAATGTGGGTATAGTGCTTTAAAAGCTCAAAATGTTTTCCTGTGCAGATCTTTAATCTAAAGCTCGGCGCTTTATGTGAATTTTAAATTCAGTAATTAAATGTGTCTTAAAGAAATTAAAAACTCTCCGTGAACAGTATTTCTCGGCCGATGGAAGTGACCTAACCGCTTTCAAAAACATCTTTTGGCCCTTTTCTTTTTTTATCTGTGCGTTTGTGTGGTGCATACATGTGTGCCCGTGGGAGGGTTAAGCCCATCTTGTGTGTGGACGCATGTGGAGATGGATCACAGTTTGTTTTCCTCAACCACATGACTCTTCTAGACAAGGTCTTTGATTTGGAGCTCACTGATACAGCTAACCTGGTTGTCAACACACCCGAGGACTCCTTCTGTCTTTATAACTCAGCAGTGTAGCTTTCACAGTGCTGGAGTTACGTATTCGAGCCACTGCACAAATTTGCATTTGATGTGTGTGGTGGGGATCTGAACTCAGGTCCTCATGCTTGTGCTGCAAGCCCTTTTACTGACGGAGCCATCATTCCCAGCCCCATATCTATTCTTGTGGGACATCCTTTCTGTTAAAATGAGGACGTGACACTGCATGACATGGTAGAGAAGGTTTTTATTGCGGATATGGGGGAGAGTACACAGAGGCATCTGGAAGAGTTCAGAGAGGGAAAGGGAGGGAAACCGGTAGACTAAACAGGGACAGGACAATGGATCAGGACATGAGAGGAGGGGGTCGGGGCAAGAGAAAGGACCAAGAAGGAGAGGAGAAAGAGAGGGCCAGTCAGACTAGGAGCCAAGAGAACCAGGAGAGAGAGAGAGAGAGAGAGAGAGATAGATAGAACCATGTGCTTTGTTATACGAATAGGCACTGAAGTTAGCCATTAGTCCCCAGTTTCTTTTGCACCTGTGTGTGGGTAGAAAAGTGTGGGGTTAGAAAACACACATATTTCCAAGTTGTGGGAGGGAGAGTAGAGGCTCTAAAGGTAAACTGTGCAAGAGGGAAGTCCAAAACAGACACTGAGCCAAGCTGCCCCTTAGGGAAGAGAGGGACAATACAGGAAGCCTCCTGGACCTATACTTGTATTCCAAGGGTCTTACAGGAAATTCAGAAAGCCTTCTGTCTGTAGCTCACTGTCACTCAAAGGACCAGTTTAAGCACAGTTCTGAATACTGTGGTAAATGGTTGTCAGCTGAGGGCATGGCTGACCTACAGTTCTGACATCTGGACACTAGGTGGCGCATGTCTAGTTTTGCGTCTTGGGCTAAATCTAGTCTTTGCAAAGGCTGATGGGCAGACTGGGAAGGCTAAGGTTAAGGGTGTGTTGCTGTGTGCGGAGTGTGAATATGGTCTTAAATTTGTTGAGTACTCTGCTTGAATCTATTCTTAGACTGGATTACTTCACATAAGCACCTAAGGTTAAGCCTTACTACATGGTAACTTAGGATGGTTTGCTCCCACAGAATCTGGAAAACTATGATTTTGTTCAGAGACAGACTTGGAACTCCATATGTACAATCCCAAGCACGAATAATAGTAGCAGCAGGACTTAATAACTTATATTAGTTACTACTCTTGCTGCCTTGACAAGACAACCGACAAGGGCCACTTAAAGAAAGGAAGGGTTTGTTCTGCACATAGTTTGAGAGCACAGCCCAGTGTGGAAGGCATCATTGGAGGAAGAGTTTAAGGATCCATTATGTTCGCAGTTAGAAAATGGGGAGAGAGAGCAAGGGAAGCAGTGAGGGTTGGAGAAAGAGAGAGGTGGAGAAGACAGAGACACATAGACAGAAAAACAGATGCAGTGGGCGGGGAGACACACACATGTGCTCAACTCACTTCTTCAGTCCAGCACCCCAACTGTATAACACTGCCACCCACATTCAGGGTAGGTCTTCCTGCCTCAGTTAACCTAATCTAGCAAAGCCCCCACAGGTGGACCCAGAGGTTTGTTTCCTGGGAGAGTCTAGATCCCCTCAATTAGACAGGGTTAACCATCGAGTAACTTCGGTGACAGAACTGGAGGGTATATTTCTGGCTATGAAGCTTTTGATCCTGGTCAGAGTTGCTGTTTTATGTGTGCAACTTTGTAGCTCCACTTTCTGCATGTAACAAAGATGCTTCAGAAACATCCCTGGGAAGTGTGATTAATTACAAGGAGGTCATACCAGGATAGGGCGAGCCAGTGAATGCATAAAGCCCTGGTCCAGTGAAAGCTGTGGCTGTGCTGTAAGAAGCTTAGACAGAGGCAGTTCCTGCTTTGGAGCCCTCAGAGGAGGCAGGGCCCTGCTTGCTACTCAAATCTGAGTTCTGGTTTCCAGAGCCGAGAGGTGGTAAAATGCTACTGTGTTAATCGCCAAGTCTGTATTCCTTTGTGACAGGCACCTTCAGTAACTCCTGTGGTAGGGAATCTACCCAACTGCAGTCCTACTTAGATACCAGTGTGGGCGTGGTCTAAATGAAGGTCTGATGAAGTGAGGACAGGAAGAGGCTTCAGGTGCACCTTCATGGTGTGCATGCATGAGTTCCCTGCTCAATTCTCAGCATCCCAGCATTGACTCAGAATGACCTGTAGGAAGCTTTGAACTACTACTAAATTAATGCACCTTTTTATTCATGCTGGCCTGTGGTGATTAGTTTTGTCAGCATGACCCAACCTAGAGTCACCAGAGAAGGGAGTGCCAATGAGGAATTGTCTATAACAGGCTGGCTTGTAGGTTTCTCTGGGTGAGTACTGTCTCAAGTAACTTAATGGAAGGGAGAAGACCCGCCCTGAAGGTGGGGATCGCCATTCACTGAACTCAATGGAAAAGAGAGAGCTGACCGACTTTCTCCAGTGAGGCCCCACCTCTTAAGATCCCATGACTTTTCAAACAGTAGCTGGGAACTAGGTGTTCAAATACCTGAGCCTAGAGGGGCGTTTGGTCTTCAGAATACATGTTTGAAGGAACATGCATAGACCAAGTTCTGTAGCTGGCTTGAGGGGTTTCGTTGTTCCATGTTTCCTAAGGCTTTTGCCAAATTTGTTGATTCATGTGTCGATGTCCTGGGTGGTTCATTATGCCATTTCCAGAGTCATCAGGAGCAAAATCTGAAGGGCCTTTGTCCTTTAACTACCCTCCAGTATACCCACAGTGCCTTGTGTATCAGTAGGTTCTCAATAGCTATAGTTTATTGATTAATTCAATAATCAAATTCTGTCCTAAAGTAAAGTAAGTTGTTAAAAAAACATTATTTCTCAAATTTTTATCGATCTTGATGAAAACTAGAAAGCACTAAAGACATGTGGACTAGGAATGTGGAGATTGTTATGTGGCAAGGTCAGGGTCACTGCAGAAATGGAGATAGGATAACCTGTGGAGGTCATTTCCCCGTTTCCAGCAAGTGGGTTCGAGGTTCAAACTCTGGTCCTCAGGTTTAATGGCTAGTGCCGTTACCTGCTGAGCCATCTAGCTGGCACCCCGTCATTGTCATTCTGTCTTTATCAAAAGGGCACATTAGGGGGTTTACTTCTTGCTCTAGTATATGGGGATAACCCCAGGGTTCTCTATGCAGACAGAAAGAGTGTCCCTCCAGGACCCCAAACTGGCAGCCCACCGTGGATAAAGGTACTACTCCGCCTATGGTATTTTTTCTTTCAACTCTCCCTGATTTCAGAGTCAGGCTTTGAAGCATCCCCCTGAGTTAAAGGAGGCCAGGTTAATGCAGTCACTGAAGCCCCAATGCTATTTTCACTGGAAGAAAAGTGAAACTAATGTAAAAATTAAGCACTGAGCCTGGTGAATGCATAGGTTGAACTGAGGAGATGCTGACAACATTTAATTAAACAACAAACTCTTTGAAGGCACTAATGGAAGAGTTTTACAGGATGCCTGTTACGTTTTCATAAGCACCCGGGGTGAGGCAGGCACTACACTGGCTTCTGGATGCATTATCCACCAATAAAAGCAGATACGATGCTCTACAACCGGTCTCCACATTGCCCATAACCCTTCTCCGCCATGGGCTTCTGCTAGTAACTGAGGCTTCTCTGCAAACTCCAGAATGCCACTTTCAGAGGCAAATCCTATCACCCTGATAACATTTCCTGGTTTTATTTGATCTTGAAAAACATTTCATTATGTTTAATTTAGGGAAATGAGATTTTCTTAATTACTATCAGTAGCAGCTATTAGAGGCTCAATTACACCCGCAAATTCATTTTTAAAAGCTTTATGGTTTTTCAGATAAAAAAATTTCAAGATCTAACTGCACCCATTAAAAGTTACTGTCCCTCCCTCTGGTGCCTAGGCTTCCAAGACAGAAGATCAGCATCACAGTGTAAAATAAATAATGCCAGTGAGGGGAAGATTAGCCTAAGTAGGGCTTAGAAGCACTTGTTTGCATAAGCTAGATATTTCATTAAATAAATTGGATCAAAGGATATGAATGATGGGGGATTTTCTTTCCTCAGCGTTTCCCACATACTAAGATGTATAGTGTGAAAGATCAGGCTGGCCCTGACTGGGATTGAAGGTCTTGCCTGTTTCTATGGGTGCATAATTGTGCAGTTAATTTTTCTATGGCCATTGTGACATCTAAAGCCACTTCTCTCTCGGAGATTGTAAAGAGGGCCCTGGAATCTGTAATTTATTGGTCTTTCAAACTCTATCAGTAGATTCACAAGTGATTCTAGTTTTATATATTTTACAATTGCTTTCTCCTGGAATTAGAGACCCATTGGCATCCATCCTGCAAGTTCCTCTTGTTAGTCATGATAACGTCCATTCTTCTCTTGTACATTACAAAGTGATAAATAAGTTTGCATAGAGAGATGTAGAAGAGAGTAAAAGCTGCATCAAGATGCCTGCTTTCAGCTCCCTGCTCACACTCTGAATGTTTTTTTTTTTTTTAAGAGTACCAAGAGCATCTTAAGCATAAACATAGTGAATGCTGGTGGCTGGGATTGACCAGGGCTTGGCCATCCACTTGGTGGCCATTCTTGAGCTATGCCATAAAAGCTATTTTAGAACAAGAAAACATCCTTTGAGAAACTTCTGGGCGAGATCACTGAGTTGCCTCACTGTAATGCAAAGCCAGCTACTCTGACTGGAGTGCTCTTTCAGCTGCTGTGAGTAAAAATTGCATAAAAGCTGCAAATACCTTTCTTGTTGTTCGTCCTGAGTAAATCATTCAGGTTGGAATGATTCAGCATCGGTATTCTCAGAGTTCCTCACTTGCTAATAAACACAAAGGTGAGGGCATCCTATAACTGACTAAAGGTCTATGTATGGAAAGTGTCTGGTTTTGCTTGTTCGTTGTGTTTGGAAGAGTTCGATATTATTCCCAACTTAATTCAGCTATAACCACTCAACCCCAACAAACGTAGGGGAAGACTGTATACTTTAGATACTTGGTGTTTGAGTGAAGTGGCATTGGAAGGAGAGAAAGGTACAAGGTGCATGTATGTCCCGTTCTTACGTGTCTGAGCATTGCATACAGGCCTGGAGTCCTGGTTTCAGTTGCATTAAGAGGCTGAATTATGTTTGAACAAGTCAGAAGACAAATGCTCTCTATATGCATTCGTGTATTTATTATACATGTACAGATAGAGCCATCTTGATGACCCAAGGCAAATGTTTTGAAAGGCCAGAGAACTCACCTTTCAGAACGTATGGGAGCCCCAGATCAAAGCATGCTCATTTGAGGTGACCTCAAAGTCCAGCGAGTTAATTTTGAAAGCAGGCGCTTGCTGTATGAGAAGCAGGTCTGGAATGATGATTTTTAGGAAACAGAATCATTATTTGTTTTGAACCAGTGCCTCTTCTTCATTCTCTGGAGCAGTCACTTTTAATGACTCCATCATCAGAGAACGTGCTCAAACACGTGCCTGAGCGTGGGCCGTATGGTTGCCATGCTTTCGAACGTAACGAAGAACCAAGGCATGTTAATTGTTACTCTCTGAGAGCCTTTGGTTCAGTAGCTGTCTGGTTTAATAAAGTCTGGCTACAGTGGAGTGATCCAGCTGTAAGGACCATGTAAATATTGTAATAAGCACCCGGACCGCCGTGATCTTTTCGAATACTCATGGAGAGCAGTTTTTCATGCTGTCCACTCCCAAGAAAGCTGCAATCAGCCACCGAGTTGTTTGTCAATGCCTGGGTGTATTTTTGTAAGGAAGTATCGATTCCTGGGTGAAAAACATTTAGTTTTAACAGCAATCAATGAGTAGCAGACAAAAGGACATCTGAAGTTTTGAAGTCTTTAAAAATATGAGGGAAATACAAGACCTGGGGAACTACTGGTAAAATGGCAGGACCCAAGGGTTCCACCCATTCCAGTCAGTCAGCTCACTGACTCTTCTCTCCAGCTGTGATGGAGCAGGGTGGACGACTGACTACCCAGGGAGACTGACTGAACTTAGCACGCAGTACAGAAAAGCCGGGGACGTTGTCTTCTGCAATCTGTACAATTTTTTATTTGATTTGATTTGATTTTTATTTATTTATTTATTTTTTTATTAACTTGAGTATTTCTTATATACATTTCAAGTGTTATTCCCTTTCCCGGTTTCCGGGCAAACATCCCCCTCCCCCTCCCGTTTTTTACGGGTGCTCCCCTCCCCATCCTCCCCCCATTGCCGCCCTCCCCCCAACAGTTTAGTTCACTGGGGGTTCAGTCTTAGCAGGACCCAGGGCTTCCCCTTCCACTGGTGCTCTTACTAGGATATTCATTGCTACCTATGGGGTCAGAGTCCAGGATCAGTCCATGTATAGTCTTTAGGTAGTGGCTTAGTCCCTGGAAGCTCTGGTTGCTTGGCATTGTTGTACATATGGGGTCTCGAGCCCCTTCAAGCTCTTCCAGTTCTTTCTCTGATTCCTTCAACGGGGGTTCTATTCTCAGTTCAGTGGTTTGCTGCTGGCATTCGCCTCTGTATTTGCTGTATTCTGGTTGTGTCTCTCAGGAGAGATCTACATCCGGCTCCTGTCGGCCTGCACTTCTTTGCTTCATCCATCTTGTCTAATTGGGTGGCTGTATATGTATGGGCCACATGTGGGGCAGGCTCTGAATGGGTGTTCCTTCAGTCTCTGTTTTAATCTTTGCCTCTCTGTTTTAATCTTTGCCTCTCTCTTCCCTGCCAAGGGTATTCTTGTTCCCCTTTTAAAGAAGGAGTGAAGCATTCACATTTTGATCATCCGTCTTGAGTTTCATTTGTTCTAGGCATCTAGGGGAATTCAAGCATTTGGGCTAATAGCCACTTATCAATGAGTGCATACCATGTGTGTTTTTCTGTGATTGGGTTACCTCACTCAGGATGATATTTTCCAGTCTCAACCATTTGCCTACGAATTTCATAAAGTCATTGTTTTTGATAGCTGAGTAATATTCCATTGTGTAGATGTACCACATTTTCTGTATCCATTCCTCTGTTGAAGGGCATCTGGGTTCTTTCCAGCTTCTGGCTATTATAAATAAGGCTGCGATGAGCATAGTGGAGCACGTGTCTTTTTTATATGTTGGGGCATCTTTTGGGTATATGCCCAAGAGAGGTATAGCTGGATCCTCAGGCAGTTCAATGTCCAATTTTCTGAGGAACCTCCAGACTGATTTCCAGAATGGTTTTACCAGTCTGCAATCCCACCAACAATGGAGAAGTGTTCCTCTTTCTCCAAATCCTCGCCAGCATCTGCTGTCACCTGAGTTTTTGATCTTAGCCATTCTCACTGGTGTGAGGTAAAATCTCAGGGTTGTTTTGATTTGCATTTCCTTCATGACTAAAGATGTTGAACATTTCTTTAGGTGTTTCTCAGCCATTCAGCATTCCTCAGCTGTGAATTCTTTGTTTAGCTCTGAACCCCATTTTTTAATAGGGTTATTTGTCTCCCTGCGGTCTAACTTCTTGAGTTCTTTGTATATTTTGGATATAAGGCCTCTATCTGTTGTAGGATTGGTAAAGATCTTTTCCCAATCTGTTGGTTGCCGATTTGTCCTAACCACAGTGTCCTTTCCTTACAGAAGTTTTGCAGTTTTATGAGATCCCATTTGTCGATTCTTGATCTTAGAGCATTAGCCATTGGTGTTTTGTTCAGGAAATTTTTTCCAGTGCCCATGTGTTCGAGATGCTTCCCCACTTTTTCTTCTATTAGTTTGAGTGTGTCTGGTTTGATGTGGAGGTCCTTGATCCACTTGGACTTAAGCTTTGTACAGGGTGATAAGCTTGGATCGATCTGAATTCTTCCGTTTTACTCTGCATTTTTAGATGTGTGCTTTGAAAAAAGTGTTTTATTTAAATTCAATTTGTAATTATGTGTATGTGTGTTTGTGTAGGGATTTGTACACACACACACACACACACACACACACACAAAAGAGAAGTGTTGGGGCCCCTAGAGCAGAAGCTATGGACAGTTGTTAGTTACCCAACATTAGTACTAGGAACCAGATTTGAGTCCTTTGGAAGAGCAGCTAAGACTCTTAACCACCAAGCACTCTGTGTGTGTGTGTGTGTGTGTGTGTGTGTGTGTGTGTGTGTGTGTGTGTGTGTATGTGTGTGAGTGTGTGTGCATGTGTGTGCATTTGTACTTGCACATTTGTGTGGTGGAGAGTGGCATATGATATCAGTCCACAGGGGTCTCCTACCTTTTTTGTTTGAGACAGGGTCTCTCATTGGCCTGAAACTTCACTCTATAGGCCTGTGAGTTTCCAGAAGTCTACTTGTGTCTGCATCCCATCTCACCATTTCTGGGACTGCAGGGCACGTACCACTTACCCTGGCATTTCCAAATCTGTGTGTGTGTGTGTGTGTGTGTGTGTGTGTGTGTGAGAGAGAGAGAGAGAGAGAGAGAGAGAGTGAGTATGAGCACATATGTGCCTTGCACAGGGTTGTAGGTCAGAAGGCAGCATCTGGGAGTGAGTTCTTGCCTCCCACTGTATTGAGGCAGAGTTTCTTTGGTTGCTTCTGCCATAGTGCTGTGTACTCTAGGGTGACAGTCTTCTGGCTGACTCTCCCATGTCCATGTCTTGTTACCCTGTAGGAACACTAGGATACCGACAAGCCAGTACAGCTAGCTTTTTACTCAGACTACCAGTCTTAGATGGCAAGTGCTTTTATCCACTGAGCAGTGTTACCAGCTCCTTGCTTGACATGTTTGATGTGGTTTCTGGGGGATCTGAATTCAGGTCCACAGGTTTGCAAGCAATCACGTTTCTGACTGAGCCAGCTTTCCAGCCCTGTTTGCTTTTACGGAGTGTCTAAACTTAAATTTTTGTGTCAGCTTTGGAAAAAAATTATATAGAAAAACATTGAGAGAGCTGACATCTGTCAGCATGAGAGCTTGCAGACTATTATTAGAGACTTTGAGATAAGGAAAATATGCATTTGTCTGTCTATATTCGTTACCTTTTCCTAACAGCAGTGATATACTTGATATGGGCCATTTGAAAGTTCAAGTCTAAGATCACGTGGACCTCATGTGTTTAAGTCTGTGGTGAGGGTGGGATGTTGTGGCTGAAGCTCAGTTTAGAAGAGAGCGCACACATCTGGAACCAGGGAGAAGAGGGACAGTGCTGGTGGATCTGGTGGAAGTCATACAATTCATTTGAGAGAATTGTGTTCATGATTTCTAAGTGGGTTTCACTAGACCCCACCTTTTCAAGGTCCATGACACCTTCTATAGCATGACCTGGGGATGAAGTCTATTACATGGGGACACATATGGAACAGTCAATATCCCAATCAATAATTTAAAATTGATACCAAACTATAGCAGTGAGTAAGCAATCATTTTTTTTCTATATGTTATGTTCAACATTCAAAACTAATGGCCAGATTAGCTAGGTACGAAGTAGGTTCCATGTACGTTGCTGCTGAGTTTAAAAGTCCTAAGTAAATGTGGTAGCTTGTGACTGTGGAAACTGTTCTCCCACCAGCAAGGGGAACTGTCCATGCCTCTGTGAGAATGGGAAGAGACTCTGGGTAATGGAGCAACACTAGGAGCAGCGCTAGAGGCTATGATGTGATTCTGTGTCTTACCTGAACCTGGGGCCTCTGTGCGGCAGTGTGACCGTGGGATAGATAACAGATTTGTTCCCAGCACAACGACTAGCACAGGTATTATGTGTTTTCAGAGCCACCAAAAGCTTCATCCCTTCTCCAAAGCACAAACTGAAATTTTCATCTTTGATGGCTATTATCAAATTTTATTCTGTATAGGGGAGATGTCTAGTAGTTTTTGTTTCCCAATAACCAAGTATTCTGGGGAATGTAAAAAAAATTGAATAGAAAAACACCACCATCAACAACAACAAAATAGTGGATTACTTCTTAGAAAAAGAACCCACTGGGTTGACTCCCTGCTAACAGTAAATCTATTGGCGCATTGTCCACTGGTCTCGCTCTATAGCCCAGTCTTGGCCTCTTGGTTCACATCAATCTTCCTGCCTCAGCTACACAAATGCACCCATTGGTGTGCTTTGATTGAAATATACACATACACATTCATTTGTTGATCCTCTGCGTCCAGTTTCACGATCAAGGGTGTGTCTGAGCAGTTGAAACAGAGGCCTTGAGTACTCTGCATCTGGTACCCTACTTAAAGCATATGCCAATTCCTGTACCAGGCATAGTTTTATACTTTAATTGCAGTATAATATTCCCTTTTGAAACTACTCCATTGATTTATTGCATATCTGTTTGGGCAAATGTGCTATAGTATACATGTGGAAGTCAGAGGGCAACTTGCACACACACACACACATACACACACACACACACACATACACACATACACACACAAACACACACACTTAAGTACCTTTACACACCATAGCTTCTAACAAGGTCTTAGAAGGGAGAGAGGTAAATGTATCAGCCAGTTCATTAGTTATGAAAATTTACTAGGAAAAACTAAGTGAGGCCACCAAGTTCTAGATCTCTGAAGTCAGATTGTCTGCACATAACCCTTGACCTCCATCCTCCTGCTCTCCTACTCATGAGCTTATAGCCTTAGGTACTGTATAATCATAAGAGGAGGAGAAGGAGGAGGAAGAAGAGGAGAAGGAAGAGGAGAAAGTGGAGGAAGTAAAAGAGGAGGGGAGGAGGACTGAATTGGAAACAGCACCTCCTGTCCGCTGTCTCATATTGTTCATCAACTCTGTGACTACTGTCTATAATTTGAGAAAAGTGCTTAGAACCCAGCTGGACTTCATATCCAATTATCATTTGTAGTGTAAGGAATAGCCATGCCCCTTTCCCTTATTTTAATTCATTTAATACATCCTATAATTATTTTCCCAATTTCTCCATGAATAAAGAAGACATGGTTTTTGCTATTTTAATTAATTAATCAGTGTTCTTTGACTGGTTCATACACATATAATGACTTTTGATCATTGTCAAACAATTCACTCTCTGTCATCTTTTTCCCTCTCTTGATGAACCCCTTCTTCTTCCTAACAAGCCTCCACAGGGTTTAATGACTGTTGTTTACATGCTGGGTGCAGGACAGGCAACTTACTAGTGGCTACACTACTGAAAAATGATACCCATGTCTCCCAGCAGCCATTAATTGTTAGTAGTCCCTGGAGGAGAACCCTCCCCCATCCGTGACAAAATGTTGCCTGGCTCAGTGTTGTGCAGAGAAACACAGCTGCAGTGAGTTCGTGAGTACAGTGGCTATGCCAGGTCCAGAAGGTCCTTTCCTCTGCATCTCCCCATCACCTGGCTCTTACAGTCTTTCCGCCACCTCCTCCGTGATGTTTCCTGAGCCTTGAAGGAGTCATAGAGCTGTTCCATTTAGGGCCAAGCCCTCAACGAGTGCTTATTCATAGCACTTGGACCAGTTAGGAGTTTGTACATTATTTACTTCCTACAAGATGAATTTAAATGGAACTTTTACTGTTCTGAGACAGGATCTCCGGTAGCCCAGATGGACTCCGATAGCTGGCTTAGGCCAATGATAAATTTGAAGCCCCAGTCTTTCAGCTTCCACCTCTAGAGTGCTAGAGCTCAATCCTAGGGCTTCTGGTATAGTAGGCCAGCAGTCTACCTAGTAAGCTACAACACCAGCAGTTTAAATGTCTCCATGCTTGCTGTTGTAGAGCTGTTGGTAATATGGCTTCAGTGCTTTCAACCACAGTGCTTTTAATGCATAGATTCCTTCTATACTGAAAATAAAAATAAAGACAGAATCTCCTGGCATAGCATTTGCTTTTTTGTTAACAACTGCTTATAAAAAATGTTCAGTACACTGAACTGTCTGTCATTAATGGGTCCTTTGTAATTCCTCCCAACCCCGGAGGAGAAGCCACTGTGGTATGAATGGCACACCTGTTCCTTAGTGTCAGTTAAGAATCACAAATTGGAACCTACAGCATTGTGCATGTTCAACTTAATCCTTTGGTAATAATTCCTGGGATTCCTAGGCCCCATCAAACATGTTTGTTGAACAGTATGTGAATATTTCTACCTGTAAAAGGGAAGGAGTCTTATTTTATAACATGCAAAGCCCAGGCAAAACCTTAGCGTTATGATTTCCTGAAAGAGGTAAAATTTCCAAAACTGATTTTCAAGATCTTGATATAGTAATAATAATAAAAAAAAAAGTTTGGCATTCATTTTTACTGTGCTGTATTCAGGCACAGGATTAGTTTTGAGCCCACATTTATGTATACACATAGATATATAATAATTTAAAGTGGAGGTGCAAGGTGAACATATAAACATCTTTAGCCTAGGTGCCAGAGTCCCCTACACCTTGGTAACCCCATCCTCTTCAGCACTCTGCAGAGAGTGACTTTAAAGAGTGGGTTTACCTTTGTGCCTTTCTAGAGAGACCTGGGATGTGCCTAGTCACCCTAGAAAAATAAGCATCTTTTAGGGCCTCCTTTTTTCTTAACAACCCAAAGCACTTGTTCACAATTTCTATCTCCCTTTGATTATAAGTTCTATAGTAAGGAAAAGGCACTAATGTTGGCATGCGGTGCAGCAACTCCTGCTGTGTTCAGTCAGACCTGACAGAATGTTCCAGAAAAAACCACTTGTGAATGAGAGAGAGCTAAGCATTCAGGCAGGGTGAGAACTAGGGAAAAAGCTAGGAATTACAAAGCAGGCCCATCTCAGCATGGGTCCTAACCCTTGCTTAAAGCCTTCACAATAGACTTGCAGACATGTTGCGCAGTTGCTCAGGGAGCATAGGTGTCCAGCCACACACTGAGCAGATGCTCTGTGAGTGTTGACTCCGGTCCCCGCTGGCGTAATTTTTTATGAATAGTATTTTCCATGTCTTCATTTGCTTACCACTGCTGTCACGGGGGACCAGTCCTATGTCATGACATTTTCCTCCATCTATATGATTGATCAAGGGCTAAATGCACTTTGAAAGGAGCCATTCAGGGAGCTGGGGAGACAGCTCAGTAAGTAAAGATGATACCCTACAAGTATGAGAACCTCAGTTCAATCCGAGAACACACATTAAAAACCAACCAACCAAACGAGCAAACAAGCAAGCAAGCAAGCAAGCAATCTGACCTCAAATTCTACCACCACGGAGACAAAAACAGGAAGAACCCCTGGACTTTCTGGCCAACCAGCCTTGCCTAATTAGGGAGTTCCAGGCTAGTGAGAGACTTGGCTTCATGGAAGATACCCAAATTTGACCTCTGACTTCTGCAGGCCTATAACCACATGTGTATATAAATGTACACACACAATGGTTGCCTATGTGTTCCAGTAAGAGAACACATTTCCCTTTTTTGATTGATGAACTATCATCAGTTCATATATTAGTATTTAGTGATTTTTTAAAAAAAAATAAAAATGGTATTTCTATAAAGCTTACTTTTCAGATTAGCACACAGAAAGCTTTCAGTACGAAATATCTTTACCTTCTCCTAAGGCTGATGATTCTGCGAAAGGGGACACTGAAGCATTGAACTGTGGCTGGCTCACGATTCCATGACGATCTTTTAACTCTTCTAAGCTGACCTTTCCAGGATGAAATGGGAGCATTTGCATTTCCTGACAACCGTGAGGCAAACTGCCGGAAACTATGTTTTAAAAAATTGTGAAATTTCACCCATAATCTCTCTGTACTAAAACACTCGAAGCTGATCCTGTGAACACCAGGCGTTGTTCTCAAAGCTTTGTTTGAAGAAACAGCTCTCTGTAAAGAGGACTCTCTGCCAGGCGATGGGAAGTGTGAAGGCCATCTGGAATGTTCTCCAGATGAATAAAAAGCATTTGTGGAAAATTAATATTAATTGCCAGGGTCCTGCGAGCCACTTTGTGGCAGACTTAAACGCGTCGGCAGTAACTTGTACAGTCAGATGTTGACATTATAATTATTCTCTTATTTTAGAAGAGTGAATAATTACCATAGCAAACACTCTAATTTCCCATACACATAATTACACCCATTCACCGAGAAAAGACAGCAGTATAAAGATTCCTAGTCTAAATAGGATTCTTTCCTCTCTCGCTGATCTACAGAACGAAGGGGGCTGCACTGCATGCTAGAAAAGGTGCAATCTTAATAAATGCAGTTGCAAATACTCTGAAAGGTGAGCCCTAGCAGAAGTGAAATTTATGACTTAATAATTAATGAGTGAAAGGGGCTGAATAGGTGAGATGAGCAGCGAACTAGATTTGCATCCTACAGGCCAGAGAAATCTGTGGACAGGGGACAAAATAAACAGAGGAAACTCTATGAGGTTTTGAAGATCAAGAATACTGTATATTACCTTCAGCATCGGGGTTAAGACTGAAAGTGTTTACTGATGGTCAACTGAAGGGAAAGTGGTGACATTTAAAGTCAAGAGGTCTCAGTCACACTTAACAAGGACTTACTGCAGAGTTACCGTGCTACCATGATGGGCAGGCCCTTCCCAGGCACAAGACTTAGCCTAGTCTTCTTTTTAACCAAGCAGCAATTTGGAGGAGACCGCACAGAGCCATATGTGGAATACTTAGCAAGTGTTAGGATGACCTGTAGGTTTTAACAGGTGGAGCTAAACATTAAGATTATGAGAGAGAATGACATGGATATAAGGTTCAGGAAACATTGAGGGCAGTGCCGGCACAAAGACTGTAGATGTGGAAGGAATGGACTATTATGGGATGCTATCCTTTAGCCATGGCACGGCCTTTGAACTTTATTTCACGCAGCTCTGAGTATCTGCCCCAAACCCACATGAATTCAGCCCAGCGATATTCTGTCATGGAGGAGGCAGGGGCTCTCAAAGCTCCACCCCTCCCTGAGGACCTACAGGCAGTTAGTTAATGGCCATTAATTAGGTAAAGATATTTTCTTCAGCTGTATAGCTTCTGGTAAGTTTCCCATGGTCTTGTAAATAACCCCTTCCCCATGGTCTCATCAGCAGCTCTAATACAATCCAACTGGTTTTGAAGCTAAAGAAGACACGAAAGTACAAGGGGACCTACTGAGAAATGGCAGAGGATCTGTGGGGAAAGATCATCAGCATGTGACCAAAATGCCATGTGTGTGTGGGGTGTGTGTGTGTGTGTGCATGTACATATCTGTGTGAAAATCTCACAGTGAAGCCATTGATTATAATTAAAAATGTGCTAAATGAAATAAAAAGCACATCAGAATGTAACATGCGATGGAAATTAAGTGGACATGTTCTAAAAGAAACATCAAGATTGAGAAAACAAGGCAGGTGTTAACCTTCATGAAAAAATCACCCATGGATTGGAAGAGAGAAGAAAAAGACCTCGGAATCCTATGTCATAGGCATGAAGAGAGAGAGAGAGAGCATTTCCAAGTTTCACCACAAATTAAGTCACTACAGAATATCTTAGTTTTTCATTGGTCCGTGTGGGTAGAGGCAGGAAAGGAACAGAGTAGTGGAGATGGATGAAAGGCACAAAAAATATATTCAAGCCTGCACTGAAGATGAGGTTGCTGAGAGACTGGCGTGCCACCCATTTATGTGGAGAATATACAGTCAACAAAGCAAAGAAAGGGGAATTTAAGAATGTAGTCAAGTATGAAGGCACTTAATAAAATCGATTCCCAAGAATTCCTGAGAGGATAATATAATTAATAGCTACAGTTAATTGTGATCAATTAAACATGACAACAGAGAAAGATCTTGACTAAAGTAGAATGTATCACTGACTCTATAAAAGAGCCCATTGGCCAAGTAAATGACGCGTTTGCTAAACTAAGTTGAGAAGTGAGCCTTTGGACAAACAAAACAAAACAAAACAAAACAAAACAAAACAAAACAAAAAAACAAAAAACCCCCAAACCTCAAACAAAACAAAACTTAATGAAAAGAGTGTTCTGTGAAGACTGTCTGAATTAGGCATCTGGCTATACACATCAGGCTTATCACCCAGTTTGTTTGTCTACCAAAGTCTTGACTGCTTTGATCAGCACCATTGTTGTCATGGTCGTCATCGTCTCTTCCTCCTCCTCCTCCTCCTCCTCCTCTTCCTCCTCCTCCTCCTTCTCCTCCTCCTCCTCTTCTTCCTCCTCCTCTTCCTATTAAATCACATATAAGGAAATGTTTTCTGTAAGTTTGTTGAGATTAGAAAGGCAGTGAGGCAGAAATGCTCACAGAATAGCCCTTTCCAAGACATGAAACCATTGTTTATGAATGACATTCACAAATAACACAAGCTCCCCTTACTATTCTACAGTAGTTTCTAGCATTCAGAGTCCACAGCTAGGATGAATTCTCTTGTCCAAGAATCAATTAGATTGGGGTTTTCTCTTTAAAACTAGAAATGGGAGCTGTGATCCCTCTGGAGTCTGCTTTGTCCCTCCCCTCCACAGTTGCATGATGTTAAACATCTACCTTTTAACTGCCTTGTCTGCTCTCCATTGGTTAAGACAAACTGTACATCTCACCCAGTGATCTCCTTCAGTCCTTACCGTGGGACAACCATGCCCTGACCAGCCCTGACGCTAGAGTGTGCACACACATCATCTTGTTGACACTGTGTTGGATCTCTTGATAGTCTTGTTATCATGAGTAAGTATATCTCTCCGGGTTATGGCTGATTTTCATGGGCACATATAAGGTGGGAGTTGGAAGAAAACTTAGCCCTTTAGAGGTAGATCTACACATAGGCTCACTCTTCATGAGTACAGTCTGTCATGGTGCGGAGTCAGGGTGGCAGGAGTGGGAGGTAGCTTGTTGCTTTGCACTGTAGTCAGGAAGGAGAATTGAATGCTACTGCCCAGCTCACTTTCTCTTTTGTATTCAGCCCAGTACCAGAGCCTATGGAAAGGAATCATCCACACTTAGGATGAATTTTTCAACCTGTATTAACTGAGTCGAGAAATTCTTCTGTAGACATGCCCATTTGTCTCCTAGGTGATTCTAGGTTCTCTCACAACATGCCACCATCCTTCCAAGGTTAAACAAGAAGTCCATGGAGAGCCAAAGTGACAGCATACATAATTATTCTCATGTCTTCTTCACTGCATGAACTAATACAAGTAGTGTTCTGACATATGCATAACTTTTAACACATTTTAACTTCCTGTTTTCCAAGTTGCATGATGTATCGAGTCAAAATTTGCATGGTGTTCTATTATGAATTAAGTCTCACCATTTGGTTCTTCATTCAAAATCCTAACTGATAAGTTCACTCTCCACTGGATTCACTGAAATGCTCTCACTGAACCCAGAGTCTGTGTTTCGGGCTAGTATAACTAGCCATCTGGCTCTGACCTTCATATTTGGAGGACAAGGACTATATCCACTGGATCATCTCTCAGCCCAGAGCTTTCTTATACTAAAGAAAAGTTGGTCATATTATGTGGCCCACCTGTGGCTTCTCATATAGGACTCCACCTTGGCATATCAGACATTTTGAGATGTATCCATTGACCATCTGTCCTGTTTACCCTTTCAATTTTTGCCCACCCCAGCTCTGTTCCCTGTCCTCATCTCTGTTATCTAAGTCACCCTTTTGTCCCTCCTCTCACTTAAAAAAAAAAAAAACATGTTCTGCTTCTTTTTTTAGCTAGAATGAAAGCTTTGTCTCTCTCAGGTGATGTTATCAGCACTGCAGATATATCCTGTGCTGTTTTTATCTGAGCATCACAAAATCTGATTCTGATTCTTCTGTTACAGCCAACAGTGCGTGCTTTAAAAAAATCAATGCCGAAGTTCTTTATCTGCATCTCAGTCTCTAGAATGACCGCATCTTTCATAACTAATGGAGATATTGAATTCAGACAGTTTTATGGGGGAAAATACATCGCAATTTGTGTGAAAAGCAAAAATGGGACTGCAATTAGATGCTGTAACTATAGCCTAATTTAGATCCATTTGACATCGGTTTGCTAGAGATTGGTAGAGAGTTTTTGAATTAAAACTAGCCTTTTTGTGAAAACATTAGTTTAATTTTTACATGGATGTGTTGAGCTTATAGGATTCTGTCCTCTGTGTGTGTGTTTGTGTGTGTGTGTGTGTGTGTGTTTCTGTATTTGAAATAGCATCATCAAATTGACCTAAAGATTATTTATGTGGAAAAGAAAGATGTCCCTTGTTTTTATTGAAACCCCTTCAATATCTCCGTAAAAATCATGTAATGCTTTTCCTGTCTTTAGAGATAGTCTCATATAGCCCAGGACAGGCTCAAACTTCCTAAGTAACCAAGGATGACCTTGAGCTTCTGACTTCCTTTCTTCAAACGCCCAAGTGTTGAGATTACAAATATAAGAGATTGCCACCCAGTTTCTCCTGTCCTGGCCGTAGCTCCCAGACTTTGGGAATGTTCTCAAGCATTCTACAATTGAGCCACAGCCCAGTCCCCTCCTTTTTGCTTTCCAATTAAGAAAGGTCACTGTTCTATCTACAGAACTTGTCCCCTCGTGTTGCATGTGCTTCTGAACTGTTCAATTCTTGACGCTTCCTTCTGATTCCACCTTTCAAATTCTATCAAAAGGGCAACTGTGCATGATCCTTCTATACAGTGACTCGGCACATAAAAAGTCTTGTTCTTATATTATGCTGATAAAGGGTTAGACTATATTTTATCATTATCTTAAGAGCACAACATAAAATTTTCCATTTTAACCAGTCCTGCAGAGAATTGGCTTCAGTACATTTTCCTTTCACAGATACACTTCTCATTCCTTTCCATGCATCCAAAATGTCATATTCCGAGATGACAGGGTAAAGATTATATTCCACTTTGTCCTGAAGTCAGTAAAAGTAACGGATTGGTAGAGTTCAAAAGAGCCAGCTTCAGAGCCAACAAGCAGGAATATTTCTAGCACTACCGAGCATTAAGAAATGTTCTAAAAATACAAAGTCTATTTGCATAGGAGAAGTGATTCTAATCTCAGATGAGTATTGGTAGAACTGGAGATTTATGAAAAAAAAAGTATAGGAAATGGGTCTCAAATGCATTGGATATAGTGGATGCTATTGGAACTCAGGAGAAGAATGGGGCAGTGGGGGCCAGTTGTGGAGGGGTGTGTCTGAAGCTGAGGCTGGGAACACCCCAGGAGTGTCTCAGGGAGTGCTATATAAGTCTCAGTCTCTCTCTCTCTCTCTCTCTCTCTCTCTCTCTCTCTCTCTCTCTCTCTCTCTCTCTGTGTGTGTGCATGTGTTTATGCATGTGTGTGTTTTATGTCTGCCAGTTATGGGCAGAGGCCAGAGTAGACTTTCTATTGTCCTTTTGTACCACTCTCTGCCTCATCCCCTTGAGGCAGAATCTGTTACTAGACCCGAAACTTTAATGGTGGCTACTAAATGCCAGCGATCCTCCTCTCTCCCCTTCTTAATGTGGTAACTGGCTCATGTGGGCACACCTGACTTTTTATGTGGGTGCTGGCAAGTGAAACTGAAATACTCAAGCTTGACCAGCAAGTTCTCTTACCCAATGAGCCCTGACCTCAGGGATCAGAGGGCCTTTCAAGTGGGAAGGAGAGAATACTGGAAGCCCAGAGGCAAGGAGATGTGCAAGTATTTTCAGAGTATGATGACATACTTCTAGAGTATAATCTTATATTTCCTTCATGGTCCCAGGGGTAACTTTATCTCCATAAATTAGAGCTGGAGTTCTGGAGAGATCAGTTAAGAGCACTTGCTGATCTTGCAGAGGACCCATTGTCTTTTCTCAGCATGGGTACTTTAGAACCATCCAGAAATCCTGTTCCAGGAGCTCTGTGGCCTTCATCCCAACTCTATAGGTCCCAGGCACTCTGTAGGGCACAGATCAGTGCAGGTCAAACACACATATAAAAACGGATGGACTTTGAAAATAACGAGCTGGAGAAACTCCATCTTTTCTGGGTTCTTGCAAAGGTTTGCAACACACAACAGGCTCGGAACTCTGAACATTTATCAGGAGAGAGTCACAACACGTGCTTTAACCTCAGCTTGAAGCTCCTCAAGTCTCTTCTTCCTCACAGAGGAGTACAAGACATGTATGGTGATAACAAAAATAAGACGCAAAGCGTCTGGGCGTGGCATTGCTGTACTGGCGTCAGTACTATCCGGAGAAGCTGAGCTATGTGCAGGACAGTTCTTACAGCTCTGTGGGTCTTTTTGTGAGCTCTGCTGGATTAGCAAAAGATTTTAAAAGCAATGAATGGTTTGATCTGTTTTAAACCTCTGAAAGCCTGGTTGGACAAAATTAAAACCAGCTCTTGGGTGTTTTTCTCCTTAACTCTATATTTTCACTTGGCTACTTAATGTTTTAATGAGGACCCCCTTTAGACTGAGATACCTTATATGACCATAGATATGGAGGTATATAAAATAAAACATGAGCTGACTGTGAATCACAGCTATTTGTTTAAAAACAATTCTTCAGTGTATGCGTATTTCACTATTGACTAAAAACAAAAGCAAATGTTTATGCCAATGAAATGAGCTTCCTTGCCTGCTTTGATGTTAAGAATGAAAACTCTTGACTATTTATACAGTACTACAGTGCACAGAATGTCCTCCGTGCTTTCACAGTTGATGAATATTTTGATTTTTTGTAATCATCAATACCGAACGAAGTGCTTCCCATTAATACACGGTATAAGCTGACACGGGTTATGTCTGTACTCCCTTCGGAAGCCGCTAGAGATCGTGTCCTAATCCCAAACTAGAATTCATTGAGCTGAAGTCAGTGACTCCACAGCAAGAGTTAAACAAGTATCCAGACATAGTTCAGCCCACGGATGTGCTAATCGGATCAGGGCACGCTGAGAAACGATGGCAGCGAGCACGCCCTGTCCTCTGTAACTAAAGCATTACGCTTCAGTACGAACAGCTAATTGTGTGTTCAGTGAGACACTGCCATTTACAATCAGGGAACCCTAAGTATGAGCCAAGATGTCTCAGGCAGTGGCATTTAATATACATCTCAGAACAGCATGCACAGGGCAAGGTGTGCCCGCTTCTGAAGCAAGGCTGCGGGGAACCCGTGCGATGCAGCATGGACACCCGCTGACACAAGCACGTTGGGTTTTTTTGTTTTTTACTTGTTTGATTTTGAAATAATTTTGTTTGTTGAGCATTCATAAACTTGTACTGTTTTCAAAACTTTCATGATCCCCTACATCCTGCATGTGGGGTTCTGACCCACGATTTCATAAGATTTAGTCTAATGAATTTGAGATTCTTTGTCTTTCTATGCAGTGGAATATAACAGTGACAGTGACACTATGTCTAAATGATGTTCTAGTGATTGAAGAGATGAAGTCATTTTTGAACAGACGGTGATGCTTTAGTATCTGAATAACTATGACTTTGGTGGGAGTTCGGGGACATAGTTCCTTATGAATGACAACTTGGTTTAATGGAACTTACTTTAGTAGCTGAGTCAAGCCATCCAGCACTCAAATGCTTCCACCGTCTGGTTTCTGTGATCATGTGAGCATGTGTGTGTTTATGCTTGCCCATGGAGGCATGCGATGCCAGAGGATGGTATTGGGATGTGTTCCAGACACTTGTCCGTTTTCTTTTTTCTTTTTTCTTTTTCTTTTTTTTTTTTTTGGTTCTTTTTTTCGGAGCTGGGGACCGAACCCAGGGCCTTGCGCTTCCTAGGTAAGCGCTCTACCACTGAGCTAAATCCCCAGCCCCGTTTTATTTTTTGATCCAGCATCTCTCACTGTGCACAGATTGTGACTTTACAACTAGAGTGAATGCCTACCTGGTCAGCAAGTTTTGTAGTAAAAAAGAAATTGGCGTGACCGGTTCTCACGATTTTCTCCCAGGCGCTCTCTCTCTGACCTGGGCTGTCGGAGAGCCTTTCCAGTGTGGCACCTTGTTACGCTGTTTTGATTTCACTCACAGTTCCCATGGTGGGTTGTTACCACACCAGGCATACACATCCCAATTCTGTGGCTGGCTTTGGTGTGTCCCGCCACCACACCTTCTCTTGAACTCAATTAAATCGCCACATGAAAGAACACACCACACAATAACCCCTGATCCAAATGATAAGATATTATTTGACCATATAGACAGCACAAAATCCTATACACACCCATCCCTTAAAAATATTCATTAAAAACCTGTATCTATACGCAGAGAAGAATCTTAACATCTGCTGCCATTTTCTCCCAGCTCCTTCTCCCCTGCTCTCTCCCTCCCTTCTAAAACCTCTGTTCCCGCCTCCCTTCCTCTCGTCCCGTGACAGGCCTTGTTTTTATCTTGTCTGCCTTCACCTGCATAACGACATCAATCTTAAGCCCACCTCTTTCTGCTTCATATGAGTACTTGTTGCTATGACAGCTTTTATATTGGTGCTGGGGATCAGGACTCAGGGCTTCTGCATACTTGCAAGGCAAACATTTTATCTACCAAGCAACTTTTTTAGGCCAGGGTTTCTGTGATCTTAGATCCATGTGTAGATCTTTGAGTCTCGGTTTCCTGGTCTGTAAGAGGTTAGTAAAAAAAAAAAAAGTCTACTGTACAAAGCTGTTATCATTTCACGAGTGGTGTATATTTGAGTGCATCTCTCTGTAGGGGTGTGTGTGTGTGTGTGTGTGTGTGTGTGTGTGTGTT
Organism: Rattus norvegicus; assembly: GCF_021556685.1. Lineage (NCBI taxonomy): Eukaryota > Metazoa > Chordata > Mammalia > Rodentia > Muridae > Rattus > Rattus norvegicus. The sequence goes on along the minus strand of NC_141546.1, from coordinate 40,412,877 downwards.
GTCTGTCTGTCTGTCTGCCTGCCTGCCTGCCTATGTCTGTATATTTGTATGTCTGTGTCTGCATATGTTTGTCTGTGTCTCTTGCTATGAACATCAAGCTCATGTTAGCTCTTAGGAGCCAGTAGCTCTCCCTGCATCTCATTCTGGCACCTTCTGAAGGCCATGCCCTTCTCTGTCTCATAGCAGGAGAAGCTGATACATGAGTTGGAAGAGGAACGGCAGTTGCGGCTACAGAGTGAGGAACGGTTGCGGGAGGTGACCCTGGAGTCAGAGCGCAACAGGATCCAGATGCTCGGCCTACAGCAGCAGTTTTCCAGGTACTGCTCTCCCATGAGCACGGTGGTCCTGAGGTTTGCCCCCTCTTGACTGTCTGGGAGGCACGTCTTTGTTGCCTTCAGTAAGTGCACAAAGTCAAATCACTCTCTTTACAGCTTGATTAACCCCCTGGAGCTTATTTTGACCTGACAGTTGAAGTTTGCGGCAAAAGTCGTCTTTTCTTCTCTGTAGCTTCCCAAAGTGTTGTTTGTAAAATATTATGAATTATGCTTATCTCCTTCTAGCTTACAAATGAGTGAGACTCAGACTATGGTTTATTTATTTGGTTTTGGAAATTACTGGTGGGTAACCCCTAACCTACTTTTCTAACAGCTGGGCTGGCTACCTCCCCAAATACTTGCTGTTTAAATCTTCCTGGGGTATTTCTGCTCCAGCAGTCTGGTGTCCTGGGATGGGGAGGGCATTTCACTCTGTCACATGCTGTTGGTCCCTCACTAATGGAGACCTCCTGTTCTGTCTTCTCCTCCATGATGTATTCATTCTCTCTCTCTCTCTCTCTCTCTCTCTCTCTCTCTCTCTCTCTCTCTCTCTTCTTCCTCTCCCTCTTCTTCTCCTTCTCCTTCTCACTCCTGGTCCCTACTGGAGGCCCCAAGCCCTGTAACTCAAACTCTACCTCTCTGTTCTCTCCAGTAACTACTTGGTGCTATTTTTACTTAACCAATGATTTTAAAGTGGGAAGTAAGGTTTGGACAACAAAGGCTGGTACAGGTGGGAATTTGCTCCTCTTGGGGCAACCAGGTCTTGGGAAACAGAATATGAGTGAAAACAGCACCTGACCAACCTCCAACAGTTGTTCGGTGGGTTTGCCATGGATTAGATTCTGTGGGTTGCTGTATCTCTGGCCAGCTAGGGTAATAAGATTTTTATGGTCATCCCGGTACTGTTATTATCATGTGAGACTTATTATTTGGTATATTCTTTTTACTGAGTAGCCAAAAAAAAAAAAAAAGAATAATGGGTTTGTTTCCTTTAAGAAGGTAAGACTTCCATTCTAGTTGTTTACTATAGGGCCAGGCAACAGCACTTTTACTATGTGAAAGTCTATTCAGTGCTAAAGGAGAAAACACCACTATGTACATCAAAGCCCCGACTCCAGAGTCATTTTCCTGGGAGGGACAAATTACTTTCTTAAGTAAAGTGGGAATACCATTTTATTCTACATTTTTATCTGGAGGTCATCCTAGGCTGTGTCATGCTTGGGAAGTTGCCCTTCAAGGTTAAACTTCAAAGCACTGTGTGGAGACCCATGTTTCCATCATGAAGCCTCTTGCAACAACAGTTAAATGTTCCTCCCTCCCTCCATCCCTCTGTGGTGGTGGTGTCGCACACGTGCCGTAGCACACATGTGTGCCGGAAGACAGCCTTGGGTGTTAGTTCTTACTTCCCACCTTGTTTGAGACAGTGTCTCTTGTTGCTATCCCCTCCTGTGTGCACCAGACTAGCAGGCTAGCAGGCCAGCAGGTTCCTGAAGTTCTCTTGTCTCTGCCTACCATTTCCCAGTGGGAGAGCTAGGAATGCAGATACATGGACTATTGTCTGCCTTTATGTGGATTCTGGGGGTTTGACTGCAGGTTCTCACATTTACCCAGCAATTGCTTTACCCACTGAGCTGTCTCCACAGCCCCACCCTTAAGGTTTTTAAATGGGTTTTAGAGAGAGGCCTCAGTTCGGCCTGGGATCATATCCCTTATGGTGGGTAACACACACTGCTGATGCGCGTGTCCTTGGCTTGGGGGGTGCAAAGAACATGGTAGGAAGAATGTATGACTCATCTGTATTCATTACTCTAATTTAATATGCTGTCAAACTCATGAAATTACTCAGGTGCTATAGAAAAGCACCAATAAATACTTTAACATTTCCATGGCCCACCCCTTAAGCCTCTTAATCCCCCTTACCCTCAGTTCTTCTGTCCTGTGAACTCTAATGTTCTGTGTAGGAGCCAGTAATAAAGGCTCTCCAGTCCAACTGGAAGCACTGATGTGGAATCCCTACCATTTCAATGATACAGGAAGGAAGGGGGCAGGGCTCACTCTTTGCACTAATTGAGATGTCTCTATAGTCAAGCTATTGATTTCCATGATGGGCCACAAAAGACACAGTAAATTATTTTCATACGATGCTAGGTGATGCTGGGTCACCAGTTGTAAATCAAATGACAATCCCACATAGATTTGAGTTACACAAGAGTCCGAACTCTATCCTGGGCTGAAAGAGAAAATAATTATATGTACAATAAATAGTGGTTGCTTTTGCATACTGCTTTTGTGAGGATGTTTCCCCCTGTAATCAGGTTTCTTATGTAGCGCTTATAGGGCCTTAAAAAGGTCAACTGCAATTATAGTCAGAGAACTGATAGAAGCCAGCCAGGGCAGAGCATATTTGACAGATAATTACATGATCATTTGGGATCATTGAACTATTTTTGATGGCCTTTCACATGTCAAACTTTAGTTTTGAAGGTTTTGCTGGTAATGGTTGTTGATACAGTTCTGTTCGAGTCTTTGTAAAGTCCTCAGTGTTGGCTATCCCTTTGGGCATATTTTATAGTGGAATGGTCATCTAATGATTTGCATAGTAATCCAAAGTATTGTGTTGAACTTTAAACCTTACAAAGAGATTTATTTTAACTCTGTGTATGTGACTGTATCTGGGTATGTACCTGTGAGTGCAATGCCTGTGGAAGTCAGAAAAGGGCATTGGATCCTCTGAAGCTGGAGTTAGAGACCATTTAGGGGCACTTTGCTTTAAATGCTGGGAATTGATTCAGGTCTTCTACAAGAGCACTCCTTGCACTTAACTGCAGAGCTATCTCTCCAACTCTCAAATTAAAAACCTCTATATTCACGATGTTATCTTTTCCCACCATGTATTGACAGTACTCTTTATATGTCTTAATTGCTGGAGGTAAGAAGTTACCCCCGACTCCATGGGTGGATGTTAATTTTTTTTTTTTTTTTTTTTTTTGGTTCTTATTTTTTCGGAGCTGGGGACCGAACCCAGGGCCTTGCGCTTCCTAGGCAAGCGCTCTACCGCTGAGCTAGATCCCCAACCCCGGATGTTAATTTTTAAATCAAGTTCATGTGCTACCTTTTCAGAGATCTCTATTCTGTATAATGGGAAGGTTGCTTTCCAAGAAAGCTAACAAAAGAAAAACAGCCTTCCTCAGAGCAGCCACACCCTGGATTGCCTCAGAAGGTAGAAGGCTTAGCATTAATGCTCACCACAATCCCACTACTTAGTAGAGTGCACAGTAGTAAAAGTGGGTATTTTCATATCAGTCCCTTTCTATAGCCAAGGGAGCCCCTCAGGTGGTGAGCTCTTAGAGGCAGGTGGCATTGCAGGGCTGCCTCTCGTGTGTGATTACACACTCAAGGATATTTTCCAGATGTGATGGTGTTTAAGCTGTTGCTGGTGGGGTACATACATGGCTGACCATATTTTATGAGAGGTTAGTGCTTAAAAATCCCATAATTGTTCTTACCCTCTCCACTCTTTCAGCGATTTGCTCAATATGTGCTTATGTAGTTAGTCAAGCTTAGAGGTGTAGACAGAGCTTAGGGCAGAGATTCCAACGCGTAGGTAAAGATGGTGATGGGCTAAGGCCCAGCCTCCTCACCTCAAATTAATGAAGTGTTTGTGCCTCGCTAGAATCACCTGGAAGAGTGTTTGCAGGGACATTTTCTCCAATGGGTTGGTATATTACCTTTCTATGTGGGACTTTTTTTTGAGGAAGCAATTCATGAAGAAAGCAGCAGGTCCACAGCACTGATATCAAGCAAAGCCATACACGATTTCCACATCGGACTTGGTTCCTTAGAAAACAATCTAGTGAATCCATAAATTGTTCCTGAAAGCTGCTGTTCTTTCGAAAAATCTCTCTCTCTCTCTCTCTCTCTCTCTCTCTCTCTCTCTCTCTCACATGTGTGTGCTTGCAAATATACATGTATGCATGTGTGCATTGTGCAGCAGGCACACATGCATGCCAGTGTGTGTGTGTGTGTGTGTGTGTGTGTGTGAAGGTCAGATGACAATTTTGAAGTCTAGTGTCACCTTACACCTTGGTAGAGTCAGGACCTCTTGTTCCCCACTGTGTACCCAGGCCGGCTTATCAGCAAGCATGTGGTCTCCTGGTGCTGTCTCCCATATCCACGTATCAACATGTGGACGGCAAAGAAGTGCTAGTGCACTCAGCTTATGTGGCTTCCGAGATGTCACCTTAGACCCTCACTCATATGCAACCCACACAGTGAGGGCTTTACCCACTGGACCTTCTCCACAGCCTGAAAGCTACTTATCTATCACAAACTATCACAAACGTCCACTTTTATTGTGTACACAAGAACAAAGAAAAATGCAAATGCAGATGACAACGTCTTACTGTGGTAGAACTGGAGGGGAAAGAAGGCTGTTGTCCCTATGCAGGGCTATGTGTTAATGGGTTAGCATGCTGAGGCATGGCTCCTCGGATGACATTACTGATTGCATAGAGCTAATAGTAATGTCTGGTTCTGTTGTGGAGCAGCTCTGAGCTTTGCTGTTTGTCAGTTTAAATTAAAGCTGGTCTAGTAGACTCAGCAGCTGGCAGGCAGATTTTATAAACCATTTCCTGTCAGTAAATGATACCACGCCTGAAGTAGGAGAGCCAGTGTCTCTCCCTGTCGCCTTGGAGCCTTCCCATTGTGTGGCTATCCATGCTGTGCATCTGAGCAAGGGGAACAACTGTGCTGAGCCACTCTTAAGCAGCCACGTGTGGTCACCAGAATCCCCTGTGTAAGGTTCAGGCTCGCACTCCCGACACCCGTTCTTTGCATCTGCTTGGATCTTCTTCCCTGAATCCTCATCATCTGCCATGAAGCTGCTTCCTTCCTTACAGTGTCGGGGGTCAGGGGAGTCTCCTGTCCCGGTTACCTGCCGCGCTCACATAGAGCTGGCTACATGTTAAGCTTCATGAGTCCACAATGGAGTTGATTTTTGCCATGTATCCCATCCAAGTGTCACTGTTCCCATAATCCTTTCTCAGGGATTCTCAGGGTCCTCGGCTTTGCTTTTGATGTCCACTAGGAAGCATGAGGACCTGACAGAGAAGTGGGTGCCGGAAAGCATAATGTACCCTTCACCAGTCTGTTCGTATGGCTTACAGATACATTCAAAGAACATCTTGGGGGCTAGCAAGAGAGCTTAGTTCGTGCTATGCTTGTAAAGGATTCAAGTTCAGTTCCCTAGACCCATGCTAGGAAACCTACAATTGCACATAACTACGGTTTCAGGGGAATGAAGCCCTTATTTTGGACTTGATAGGCAGTCCACACATGGGCATGCATGTATGTGGGCATATACACACATACTTATAATTAAAAATATATGTTAAAACCTTGAAGACAGCTTCACTGTGTATCTTGGAATGACACACAAGAGGGGAACTGCCTGTTTACCTCTGGAGGGTCAGCAGCTCCCTGGCTCTGCTGTTCTCTTCCCAGACCACCAAAGGCTGTGGTTTAAAATCCCAAATGCTAAAACCACTAGAAGAAAACATAAACGGCATCCTACAATATGTAGGTGTAAGGAAGGAGTTTCTGAAGAGACCTCCATTGGCCAAGAAATTAAGGACAATATGCTAACTTTAGCTCAGCTCTGAGCCTAGCTTTTCAGAATGCCTTGATCCTTCTGATGAATGTAAAGGAACGTTTCTCTGCTTTTTCTCATACTGGTATATAATGTTTTATTGTATACCCCCTTCAACTTTCCAGGGACCTACCAACCATCCAACCATCCCATCTCCCTCCCTACTTTATATATATACATATACATATATATATATATATATTGTTGTTGTTATTGTTGTTGTTAACAATTTTGTCGCTCATACCCCACTGAATCTAGGTAGTGTTACCTATGTATGTATCAGCATGTGGTTATATACTGGGGAATGGGAGAACCTTCATTATCCATTCCTATGAAGAGAAGTGACTTACTCCTCAGTGGTCATCACTGCCAATATTTCCACAGACAGGAGCAGGTCCCTGAGCTCTCCTCCCGTTCCATGCTGAAACTTAGGCTGGCTTGATCTTGTGCAGGCCTTCTGCAGGCAAACAAGGTTGCTTTGAGTTGATGTGTGAGATATCCACGTCACCAGAAGACAGCTGTTTACGGTACCTCCCCTACTCTCTGGCTCTTGCGCTAACTGTCCACTTACCCCTAATAGTCTACTAGAAATTCATTTACTATTGATTTGGATTTGATATTTCTACACTTTGCAATTTTTTGGGGGGTGGGGGGGTTGGTGAAGGCTGAGATTTTTTCTTTGAAAAGAAGAGCCTTCTTACTTGCCACTCTGTATAAATATACCAGAAATCTCAAATGGCTGAGCAACTGATTGGAGGATAAATTTCCTTCGGACTACAACAGATGGAAGAAACTATTTTAAATGGTATATTTCAACCTTCTTGGTTAACATTAACATGGGTCATATTTTCCTGTCTGAAGTTTGCACTTTACTGATTTTACTTCAGCAAAACTGAGACAGCAGGAGACAACTATATAGAGAACTAGAAAGAGAAGCCATTTCAGCTTGGGTCACCACTAATTTAACAAATCTGGAACATTCTGCTCTCCCCTGGTATTTTGATTTCTATCTAAGAAAAGCGACACCGTAACATGTTAGTTCTTAAAGTGATACCTAATCACTGGGCACCAGCTCAGTGGGTCAGGTGTTTATAGAGCAAGCCTAAGGACTGGTGTCCATCCCCAGAACTCAAGGAACAAGCCAGGTGTGATGGTTTGTTCTTGCAAACTCAGTGCTGAAGTGGCAGAGATGTGTGGGTCCCTGTGGCTTGCTTGCCCGCTAGCCTAGTCAGCTTGGTGGTCTCCAGGCCAGTGAGTGACTCTGTCTAAAAAAAAATGTAGTGAATGGCACTTAAAGGGATAACACCTAGTTGGCACTGGGCTTTTTCGATCTCTGTCTCTGCCTGCCTGCTTGCTCGCGTGCACGTGTGTGTGTGTGTGTGTGTGTGTGTGTGTGTGTCTGTGTGTGTGTATGTGTATGTGTGTGTGTCTGTCTCCATGTCTCTGATTCTCACTGTCTGTCTCTGTCTCTCTGTCTTTATCTCTCTGTCTCTCTCTCTGTCTCCCTCTCCCTCTCCCTCTCCCATCTTCCTCTCTCTCTCTCACACACACACAAAACAAATGTATACATACATACATACATACATACATACATACATACATACATGCCAAAAAGCCATGTGTTGTTGCCTGCTGGGCATTTCCGCAGTGCCCACCACCTTCATGCAGAGTGTGGTATCTTCACAGCCAGCACTACCCTGCCCTGTGGCTTGATGGGAGATGAGAGTTACAGTCCCACCTGTAAGATTCCCAGTAACTCTATTAAGTCATTGGCTCCTCCAGATCGCCATCCTTTTCTGTGTAAAATGAGGAGAGCGGCTTGCTTTATGGCTTTGTAACGCCTTTCACGCTCTTTAGGAGACAGTGAGTTAGGAATGAAATGCATTTATTTATTGTGGGAAATAAATATTACACAGTTGTAACCAGGCTTTTGAAGTCTCTAGCCCTGCCTTATGCTGAGGTGCTCTGGTGGACTGATTGTCTTGGGGCCCAGGCTCGCATCACAGCGGTCTCTGTGAGGCCCGTTTGGGACCATGTCTGCTTTTGGAATTTGACTAGAGAACTCTCAATTTGTAAACTACCATGCCAGATTTAAAAATGAAAGTTGGGGGAGGCAATTGAACTTCAATACTGAGGGTCCTGAGTAACCAAAGGAAAGTGAGATGAGTTGAGGTGAGCCGCCATTACTGCTCTTCACCCAGTGATGTCTGTTTTAGGATTTACTGGGCCTGCTCAGGACATACCCTTAGGAGAGGTAGTGTTATATTGACGCTACTTAGTTGTCATGTTCAGATAATTCCTCTGACCAGATAGGCATCAATACAAATACCAGTGGTGGTGCTGAAGCGTGGCTCAGTTGGCAAAGTGTTAGACTTGCAAGCAGGATGGAGGCCTAGAACCTGTGGTAAACAAGGGAAGACATGTTGATATGAACATCCTTTAAACCCAGTGCTGGGGAGGTGGCAACAGGCAGGTCTCTGTGCCTCACCAACACCAGCTTCAATAGATGAAAAAGAGAATCTGTCTTTAAACAAACAAAACAAAAAACAAAACACACACACACACCCGAGGAACAACATTTAAGGTTGAATTCTTGATCTCCATGAAGGCACACACCATACTTGATCTCCATGTAGGCACACATGCACTTAAACACAGAATTAGCAGGGGTTCACACTCACGTCATATGTTTTTCAATGACTTACCATAACTTTCAATTTGATATTGTCTCTACCCCAACAGACCTTTAAGAAAATAAGTCAAACACATAGAAGGTTGTTTTATTTTCCAAGTGCCCAACACATTCTCCCTCTCAATAATCAAAGCTTAGTTTGGGGTGCTCACATTTAGGGAAGATTCCCTTTTGAAGTGCACAGTTCAGTGAGTTTTTGCACATTCTCTTAAATTATCACTAGTAGCATTAAGCGTGGACTATTTCTGCATCCCAATCCCCCAAGCAACTGTGGATCTGGTTTCATTCCCTGTGGCTTTGGGTCTTCCAGAACAAGCTTATAAAAAAGGTGAGAATCGTTCCTATTCACTGTGGTCACTCTGCTCTTGGAGGTGCCTTACTGTTGTTTTCCCATTATCCAGTTCTCCTTGCTTTTGGGAGGGGCCTGTGTGCAGACATTTCCTGTTGGAGTATCCATTCACCTATGTGCAGACCATTGGGTACCTTACAGGTCTTGCTTTAACTTTATGTTTCTTTGTTTGTGCATTTATGTTTGTTTCTGCATAGGCTGTGTGTGTGTGTGTGTGTGTGTGTGTGTGTGTGTGTGTGAGAGAGAGAGAGAGAGAGAGAGAGAGAGAGAGAGAGAGAGAGATATCTTTGGAGACTAGAAAAGGGCCTCAGATCCTCTGGAACTTGTGAGTTAGTAACCTCACAAATGACCCACCATAGATTCTTGAAACTAGACTTGGGTCTTCTGCAAGAGCAGTATATCCTCTTAACCACTGATCAAGCTTTCTGGCCCCTCTTGTTTTGAGAGCATATAAATAAATATAGAGTAGTTATTTATATGTGGATCTTAAGGTGTTTTCATGTATATATATATATATATATATATATATATATATATATATATATATATATATATCCCCTAGGATTGCCAAGATTAGTTAACCATTTCCAGAGTAGCCACCACTTTTTATGTCCCTTAGCAATGTCCAGTTCTTTCTCCTGTCCAGACTGAACAGGAAGCACCCATGCAAAAACCAGCAAAAACAAACAAACAAACCAACACCCAAAAGTGAATTATTCCACAGTGAACATCTTTAAAAATAACATGAGCGTTCTCTCTCTCTCTCTCTCTCTCTCTCTCTCTCTCTCTCTCTCTCTCTCTCTCTCTCTCTTCCTCTCTTCCTCTCTTTCTCTCCTGGCTTGACACGATAAAAAAAAAATAACATGAGTTCAAAATGACAAGTTGGTGCCAGGAATGTAAGTCACTTGGTAGACTGCTTGCCGGCCATTCACAAGCCTGGGTTTGGGTCCAGAAAGAAAGGAAGGAAGGAAGAAATGGATGGAGGGAAGAAAAATCTTTCAGCCACCCAGGTGCTTCTTTCTGGTCTTGGCTCTTTGACAACTAACTTCAGAGTTACATGACCTCTCAGTTTTTGTACTAGTTTACATTTAATACATATTGTGAAGCACTTCAATATAATCTTGACCTTTTTTCATGAATAATCTCTAAGTTACTCCCTGTCCCTTTCTTTTCCTTCACACTTGCCTGCTTTTTCTTTCTTTTTAAAGGATGTATTTTATTTTTATGTATTTACGTTTGTGGGGTTGAGTGGGTATGTACACATGAATATATACGTCTCTGGAGGCCTGAAGAGGGCATCTGGTTGTACCTTTATCATGATGGACATGGTTATTTGTTGATTAAGAAATAGAGGAATGGATATGTGAATGAATGAGTGGATGAATATCTTTACTGAAGTAGAAAGATGCCTCAGGATTGCAACTTGACAGGCTTAAGCATATGGAAGAATTTTATGAATAGTGTGTTTATGATAGAAATTTGCTTCCAAGGGAGGTTATAGAAAAGCTGTTTCTGGGGAATCTTTAAAACTTTGATAATAGCCATCACTCTTGGAGTTATAAACTATGATGGCCTGGGAGGACGAAGACCTGGCTTTCCGTTCCGGGGCTTTGATGATGGAGTGCTCACCTATAAAAGACGAGCTGCATATGGCCAAATACTCTTTGCAGGAATCCTTTCTGCAGGGCACTAAATGGAATTTGGTGCATTGAAAGTTTACTTCCCAAAGGCTAACGTTTGCTTTCTGAGAGTGTTTTATGACACTTGGATAACATTTCTCCCAGCCTCTCTCTGCTTGCACACAAGGCCTGTGGGAAGGCACCAATCCTCAAAGGGTTGACTGAAGTTCTGATTACCTCCTTGGTCCACAGTCATTTCATTACCAAGTGGCATTCACATAGAGTGTGTCTCTCAGTGTTTATGGTAAACATTTGGGAAAAATAATAGTGAGAATATGGTCCTTGTTTATAAATGTCTACTGCTAACAAACAGGCTTAGGTTATCAGGGTGGTTTGCCTAGGATAAAGCAGATTAGCTATGCCGAAGCAGCAGGGTTGAAGGGGAACAAGTAGGCAGTAATTGTCATTAAATCGTACTTCAGAAATTCATCTTTTCTTGGGTTTGTCACTTACAGTGGTAGCAGGTGACAGGATGCACTTTCTCAAGCTAGAAATAGGATTCTCTTTTCTGACATTTGATTCTATAATCAGCAAAAGCTGTAATGTTTTCTTGTGAACTTTCTGTTAATATCGACATCAATGTGCCCATACATGGCTTTATCCTTCACTTCCGGTCCCCTCTCCTGGTCCCTTTCCTTCCCTCCCTCTGTGTCTTCCTTTCCCATCTTCTGCCTCCTGCTCCACTTCTCTGAATGTAGCTGAGGTTGACTCTGAACTCATAATCCTCCCGTTGATGACTGGCATTCACAAATATCTCTGTCAGTATGTAATGTCATTGGTTGCAGGACTGTGTAGCCAACAGCTAAAATCTCCCATTTTAGCTAATAAATGATGCATAAAATTTATAAGATTCTATTTAAGATAGGCCACACTGCTGTTTGAATTTACTGTCGAACCATCTCTTATCCTGGATAACATTTGGCTCCCTAGGCCATAGTATTGACTTAAATAACTTTCAGACTTATAATTTTATTTTATTTGGTTTAAAATAAGTGTTTCATTTGGGTGCTATTAGTAAATTAATACATTTTATGTCTGTACCATTGAAACAAAAATGTAACCATTAAAGAAAGGACAAAAGTGATTGCGTTCAGTAGGGTAAGAGACACTACAATAAATAAACCATCACCCACTACCTAATGATCTTACAGTTAATAAAACATACATGGGGCTGAGCCAATGGCTCATCTTGTAATGTATTTGCCGCATAACCGTGATGACTGAAATTTGATCCTTTGGAGCTATATGGAAAACCAGGTTTGGTGGTGGATGCCTGGATTACCCAGAGCTAAAGAGTCAAAATGAGGAGGATCCTATGGGCTCAGTGACCATCAAACCTACCCAAATTTAAGAGTTCAAGTTCCCATGAGAGATAAAGTCTTAAAATAGGGTGGGTGCAAGGCTTCTGAACAATAATACCTGACTTTGATCACTGGCCTTCATTTGCATGTGCACACATATGCACAGGCACTTGTAAAACACATCAAACACATGCACATACAGATATACATACAAAGGACACATTAAAAAAGCCTCATTAAAATTAATGCCAAATATTCGCTCTAGGTCAAGTGGGAAGAGTGATTGAAGGACTGAGCCAAAGAGACGTCTGCAGCCAGTGTGTCCCCATCCCCTCCATCTCTAGCAGTAAAAAAAAAGAAACCAAGCCAGTACGACAACAAAAGAAACCACTCCCCTGCCTACCTCTTACAAGACTATCTCAGTCACACAAGTCAATCTTACTTTGTATTATTTTCTGAAGCTCAGCGGTCACCTTTGATGTCAGAAACATTTTAAGAATTGATTTCTGTTCCCACAGCCATTCACATTATTGTCAAAAGCGTCCCCAGTGAAGTAGTAATATATTTAGTATACTCCCAGTATGGGAGACACATATAGAGCTTACAGGTCTATTGCGTTTTCACAGATAATCACCAGAGCCCATGATATGTTATCAGGAAATATACTGTAGGTCTTTGTAAGAGATGAGGCTAGCTTCCAGATCCTGCAGGCTGGGACTTTCACAGCAGACTGTCCTGAATAAAGGGTTACGCAGCAGACTTGTAGGGCACAGGTTGCTGCCTCTCTGCCTCTGAAGTCTAGGTCAAGAGATGACCTTGAGGTGACACTGACGGTGAAATGACTATTTAATAAAGTGACTAGTTTGGTCTAAAAGAATGGAGAAGGACATTTTTACATCTGCAAAGCCCTAACTTCAAATTTCTACCTTGACTTGTATGCGTAGACAGACATATTTCATTTCTATATGTTTGGGTTTGTGTGTATGTGTGTATATGCCTGTGGAGGCCGGAGGACAATCTCAAGAGTCATTCTCGAGGTGTGATCCACCTTGTTCTAGCAACAGATGTTCTCACCGTCTGGAACTTGCATTGAGCTGTGCTAGCCCATCCAGCTAAGACCCCCAGGGCTCTGGCTGCTTCAGCCTTGCCAGGGTTGGGATTACAAGTGTGTACTACTATGTTCAGAGTTTTAACATGGGTTCTGGGGATCTGACTTAGGTCCTTGTGCTTTCAAGGCAAGTGCTTTAACAACTTCCCCATCCCCTCAGCCCACCCTCTCTCATGGTGTTCTTTAAGCATAAGACGCAAAAGGTTCAGATTGTTGCTTGTCTATCATTTAATTAATCTTGTGGAGACGCTATTGAAGGGAACTGGGGTAAGGGAAGCAGATGGATGGTTTTCTCTTTCTTGAATTAAATAGAACTGGAATATTACATGTAATAAAAAACTGAGGCAGAGCCTTGTGCAACCCAGTGTGGCTTCACTCTCACCGTGTAGCTGAGGATGGCTTTGAACTTCTGATCCTCCTATTTCCCTGCTCTTCTGTAAATGCTGGCTTTATAGGCCTACATCACCACCGGCAATTCATGTGGTGCTGTGGTTGAACCCAGGCCTTTGTGCAGAATAGGCAGGCCCTTTACCAACTGAGATACCTTCCCAAGTTCCTGTGATTTAATTGGTAATATCCCTCTCTGGAAGAGTTCTTAAAGGACTTCTTTTATGGATGAGAAAAACTGATGTTCACAGTGGTTAAAATAAATTGTCTTGCATAAACATTGGGTGTTCTATAACTGGGTTGATCTCACACATCTTGAGTTTTAACTATCATTTTCTATTGTTTCCTAGTTTGTCTAGCTATGCAAAAACTGAGGTGTATTGACCTTGGGCCAAGTGCTTTCAGTGTTCTAAAGCATGCCATGTCCTTGCTTACAGTCCTATGAGGAACTATTAACATCTATGTTTTATAGATTAGGAAAGTAAGTGCAGAGAGGTTAAACACCTTGCTGAAGGTCGCATAGCCATTGAATTGGCTGAGTCAGGACAAGCCTGCCTGCCACTTAAGGAACATTCACTTCTCATTGCACCCGACAAAAATTAATGTGTTCTGCTCCTCAAACATCAGGGCTTGCATCTGTACAACTTTATTGTTGAGCAAGTGGGTAGTTTCTGCTTTAAAGGTATGCCACTGTAGTAGACTTTGAGTGTTTTTGAGAAGCTGAGACTCTACACTGATGGCTTAAGATATAGCCTGGGTGATTGACAAAGTGCCTCATTTTGCCCAAGGAATAAACGTTGCTTGAGAAATGTCTTCAGCTCTCTCTCAAGCAGCCGAGGCTTCCTAATTATTAAATTCAAATTCAGATAGCAGTATGTTCTATGCTAGAAATACCTTATTAATAAATGCCTCAGAATTGAAGAACGTTGTTAAATTTGAAGTGAATAAGTGTAAATATAGCAATTTATATATTTCATCATTTCTACTACCTAATTAAAAATAGTTTTGACGTATGTGCAATATTTCAAACAATATTTATTTCTGATTTTCACATAGAACAGAGTCCTTCTACTTCTGTCCATGTGTATGTATGTGTGTGTGTGAGAGAGAGAGAGTGTGCATGTATATGTGCTTACATATGCTTAGTGTGTTCTAAAAATATATCTTTCTGCAAGTAAATAGAAATGAAGAAGATATTTTATTTGTAGAGTGATTTACTGAGGCAAGTAGATCTGTGCATTTGTATGTTTGCGAATGTGCACAAAGACACTATTTGCCTATGTGTCTGGAAAGATAAAGAGGCAACAGTTTCCTATAAAGCAGTGTTTTTTAACCTATGGGTCCCAACCTCTCTAGGGAACAATTACCCTATTCACAGAGGTCACCAGAGACCATTGGAAAGCACAAGCATTTACATTATGCTTCATAACACTAGCAAGGTTACAGTTATGAAGTAACAATGAAAATAATTTTATGGTTGGGTGTCAGCACAGCATGAGGAACTGTAGTAAAGGGTCACAGCATAAGCAGGTTGAGAACCACTACTGGAGAGAGAGGATATGACAGAACAGTAATAGGAACTGTGTTTCTGTGAATTAATCTTGATTTTAGGATGTATATTTAACTTAATATCTGATTCTAAAAATCCTGAAATTCAAGGTGAATTTTATTCTGACGAACATATTCAGAGGAAAAACCAATTTAAGTGACTTACAGTTACAGGACTTTGCACATTCTTAGCTCCAGTCATATCAGCGACAAAAGTAAGGCAGAAACTCACTTTCTTTGGTAGTCTCCTATTGATGCTGTTATCTTGTTCTTCTGAGACTCAAAGTCCAATCTAGCGGGTCTTTGTCATGCACAACTTACATAATTAAGAATCCTACCTTGTGTTGTAGTGAGCCACTGAACGGAACCCTCCCATTCCTGCTGATACAAAAGATGACATCCAGTTCTGAGAAAAGCATCACACGATACAGAACTCCCCAAGCACCCCTAAACCCTTGGAGAATGCGAGAGGTGAATTGGTTACTCCTCCAACTCGTGAGGGACAGAGCATCAAGCATTCATTCTGTCTTCAGGGACTGTATCTATATAGCCAACGAGAGGAAAAGTTCTGCCTTGGGAGACATCTTAATAGGAAGAGGGATATACCAGAAATATGTGAAGAGCAGATTACAGTTCCAAATAACAGAATGTACCCAGCAGGGACCACAGTGTCAGTTAGCATAGCAGAGTGGGATAGTTATATGTTCTCTTCTCCTGATGGGAAAGCCTAGAACTACCTAGGAAGTAGGCAGATATCCGCCATGATAGACTGTACCCTCCAACTGTGACTCAGAACACACCCTTCCTCCTCTAAGCTACTTTTGTCAGGCACTTTATTACAGGGACAAGCAAATCAGCCAGTCTGCTGGACAAATACCCAATGACTGCTGATCTTCAGAGTGAGAGGCAGCCTTAGGACAAGTTGACTGACACCTTCCCCTCCACAGGAAGGTGGATGGTGGCAGCAAGAATGGCTGGGTTGCCCTTTGACCTGTCATGGTTGGGAATGATAGGTTTCATTCCATCCATTTGCTACACGTGTAAGGCCAGCAGTAGACACCATGAAACATCTGGCCCTGGGTCATCTCTAACAGAAATAAGACAATCATTTGTGGGCCAGTCTGGTCCACCATGGTGACCTTGGGCCCAATTTAGTGACATCTGGACATGTGTAGGAGGCAAATTATAGCATCGTTCTGACAACAATTTTATATTAAACCCAATAGCTGAGGCTCAGCTGTCCACACAAAGGCTTGGAAGGCTTTCAAATGCTTCTGGGTCTCACTGCAGATGGTGAAGCCATTCTTTTGTGCGATGGCTGCCGATTTCAGCTGAAAGTTAGCATCAGAAGCACAGCTACAAATTACACTGTTAATCCATCCTTTGGACAGATATTTATAGTGACTTCGTTAGGCTCCAGACACTCTCTGTGCTCCTGCATGTATATGTACTCATTTGGTCCTTCATTTAACCAGCGCATTACAGCAGGACACCTACTGTGAAGATGAGTGAACAGACACTCAGAGATTAAGATCGTGAGACTAGAAGAAAATCGATACAACAGAGGCCATGTTTAATTTCCAAAGTTTTGTGTGTGTGTGTGTGTGTGTGTGTGTGTCCACTCACATATGTGTATATGTGTCGGTGCAGATGTCAGGTTTCTTTCTCAATGTCTCTTGATATTATTTGTGGAGACAGTATTTTTTCTTTTAATATTTTACTCAAAAATCAGACATTTTAATGTTGAGGCAAATACATTACTTTATGAAATAATAGACTTTGGCATACACCCAGATTTCACTGATTCAGTTAGGCTGGCTGGCCAGCATCAGAGACCCTCCTGTGGTACATCCATTTTCACCATTGACTGCCTATAGCTCCTCAGAGAACGATGGTTCTTATGAGTCTCTTCCCCTATGGCCATTAACTGAATGAATATTTCTTAGTCAAAGTAGAGAATGCATGGAGGCATGTCTCTGTATGCCTCTTTATCTCACTTGGCATGCGTGTTATACACTGAATCATGCTCCTACCCCCGATAGTTACAGGATGGAGCCTAACACCCAATGTGAATTTATTTGAAGATAAGTCCCTCATAGAAGTAATTAAAGTTAAATGGGTTCCCAAAGATAAGACTAAGTTGATTGAACCATTTCCTTTATAAGACTGGATTCTAGAACATTCTCTCCCTGAAGACATAAGAGAAAGGCCATATGAAGACACAGTAGGAAAGCTACTGCCTGTGAGCTAAGAAGAGAGACCATATCAGACCTAATTGGTGTGCCTCAGCCCATTGCTTCCATTGTACCTTGCTGCTCTCAATAACACAATAGGGAGAGTGTTAGTCCTTCTCACTAGGGTCCTTCCTTTGTCAATGTCTTATGCTATCATTCTTGTTTGCTTCTTAAACTAACTTTGAATTAATGTTCAAGTCAAATTATTTTATAAATAAGTCATTTGAAAATCTCGATACTTTTGTGTATGTGTGATTGTGTTTATATACTTGAGAATGCATGTAAATGTTGGAGGGGCAACCTTAACTGTTGCTCCTCAGAAGATACATTTGATTTCTTTAAAAGTATTTTATTACATTTATATTTAGTGTGTATTTCCTTCCATGTCTCTATGAACACCTATGGATTCCATGGTCAGAGGACAAGTTGTAAGAGCAATCAGACAACAAAAGGAGATCAAGGGGATACAGATCGGAAAAGAAGAGGTCAAAATATCACTATTTGCAGACGACATGATAGTATATTTAAGTGATCCCAAAAGTTCCACCAGAGAACTACTAAAGCTGATAAACAACTTCAGCAAAGTGGCTGGGTATAAAATTAACTCAAATAAATCAGTTGCCTTCCTCTATACAAAAGAGAAACAAGCCGAGAAAGAAATTAGGGAAACGACACCCTTCATAATAGACCCAAATAATATAAAGTACCTCGGTGTGACTTTAACCAAGCAAGTAAAAGATCTGTACAATAAGAACTTCAAGACACTGAGGAAAGAAATTGAAGAAGACCTCAGAAGATGGAAAGATCTCCCATGCTCATGGATTGGCAGGATTAATATAGTAAAAATGGCCATTTTACCAAAAGCAATCTACAGATTCAATGCAATCCCCATCAAAATACCAATCCAATTCTTCAAAGAGTTAGACAGAACAATTTGCAAATTCATCTGGAATAACAAAAAACCCAGGATAGCTAAAGCTATCCTCAACAATAAGAGGACTTCAGGGGGAATCACTATCCCTGAACTCAAGCAGTATTACAGAGCAATAGTGATAAAAACTGCATGGTATTGGTACAGAGACAGACAGATAGACCAATGGAATAGAATTGAAGACCCAGAAATGAACCCACACACCTATGGTCACTTGATTTTTGACAAAGGAGCCAAAACCATCCAATGGAAAAAAGATAGCATTTTCAGCAAATGGTGCTGGTTCAACTGGAGGGCAACATGTAGAAGAATGGAGATCGATCCATGCTTATCACCCTGTACAAAGCTTAAGTCCAAGTGGATCAAGGACCTCCACATCAAACCAGACACACTCAAACTAATAGAAGAAAAACTAGGGAAGCATCTGGAACACATGGGCACTGGAAAAAATTTCCTGAACAAAACACCAATGGCTTATGCTCTAAGATCAAGAATCGACAAATGGGATCTCATAAAACTGCAAAGCTTCTGTAAGGCAAAGGACACTGTGGTTAGGACAAAACGGCAACCAACAGATTGGGAAAAGATCTTTACCAATCCTACAACAGATAGAGGCCTTATATCCAAAATATACAAAGAACTCAAGAAGTTAGACCGCAGGGAAACAAATAACCCTATTAAAAAATGGGGTTCAGAGCTAAACAAAGAATTCACAGCTGAGGAATGCCGAATGGCTGAGAAACACCTAAAGAAATGTTCAACATCTTTAGTCATAAGGGAAATGCAAATCAAAACAACCCTGAGATTCCACCTCACACCAGTGAGAATGGCTAAGATCAAAAACTCAGGTGACAGCAGATGCTGGCGAGGATGTGGAGAAAGAGGAACACTCCTCCATTGTTGGTGGGATTGCAGACTGGTAAAACCATTCTGGAAATCAGTCTGGAGGTTCCTCAGAAAATTGGACATTGAACTGCCTGAGGATCCAGCCATACCTCTCTTGGGCATATACCCAAAAGATGCCTCAACATATAAAAGAGACACGTGCTCCACTATGTTCATCGCAGCCTTATTTATAATAGCCAGAAACTGGAAAGAACCCAGATGCCCTTCAACAGAGGAATGGATACAGAAAATGTGGTACATCTACACAATGGAATATTACTCAGCTATCAAAAACAACGAGTTTATGAAATTCGTAGGCAAATGGTTAGAACTGGAAAATATCATCCTGAGTGAGCTAACCCACTCACAGAAAGACATACATGGTATGCACTCATTGATAAGTGGCTATTAGCCCAAATGCTTGAATTACCCTAGATCCCTAGAACAAAGGAAACTCAAGACGGATGATCAAAATGTGAATGCTTCACTCCTTCTTTAAATGAGGAAAAAGAATACCCTTGGCAGGGAAGGGAGAGGCAAAGATTAAAACAGAGACTGAAGGAACACCCATTCAGAGCCTGCCCCACAGGTGGCCCATACATATACAGCCACCCAATTAGACAAGATGGATGAAGCAAAGAAGTGCAGACCGACAGGAGCCGGATGTAGATCGCTCCTGAGAGACACAGCCAGAATACAGCAAATACAGAGGCGAATGCCAGCAGCAAACCACTGAACTGAGAATAGGTCCCCCGTTGAAGGAATCAGAGAAAGAACTGGAAGAGCTTGAAGGTGCTCGAGACCCCAAAAGTACAACAATGTCAAGCAACCAGAGCTTCCAGGGACTAAGCCACTACCTAAAGACTATACATGGACTGACCCTGGACTCTGTCCCCATAGGTAGCAATGAATATCCTAGTAAGAGCACCAGTGGAAGGGGAAGCCCTGGGTCCTGCTAAGACTGAACCCCCAGTGAACTAGTCTATGGGGGGAGGGCGGCAATGGGGGGAGGGTTGGGAGGGGAACACCCATAAGGAAGGGGAGGGGGGAGGGGGATGTTTGCCCGGAAACCGGGAAAGGGAATAACACTCGAAATGTATATAAGAAATACTCAAGTTAATAAAAAAAAAATATAAAAAAAAACTGTTGTGAATATAGTGAAAAAAAAAGTATTTTATTACATTTATATTTAGTGTGTATTTCCTTCCATGTCTCTATGAACACCTATGGATTCCATGGTCAGAGGACAAGTTGTAAAAACTGGTTATTTCCTTCTGTTATGGGAGTTCCTGGAATCAAACTCAGGTCATTAAGTTTCATAGCCAGCACCTCTACCTGCTGAGACATACTCCCCACGTTACCTCACTTTCTTAGACAGGATCTCTCATTTTATCTGGAATTCATCAACTGAGTAAAGGTCTCTGGCCAGTGAGCCCCAGCATCCATCTGTATCTACCTCCTAGATTTATAGCTATGTATGATTATATGACACCCATCTTTTTAGACATCGCTTCTGGTGATAAAACTAAGGTCTATACGCTTGGTATCTGCACCATCTCTACAACCCCAAGACTTCATTACTTTATTAGCAGCAGCAACTCCAGGCATTTTGTAAAGAGCAGAATGGGGTAGAGCCATAGAGAACTGTCTCAGGGACCTACAACAGGAAGCAGGTCTGTGACTGACAGCCCAGCATGTAATAGGCTGGTTCAGGGACACCTCCAGTGAGGCTGTTGGGGATGAAGTATGACTGGAATCCCTGGTTACTTTGGCAGGTGGAGAATGAGTAATGAGCTTGGGCCCTTGATTGCATCTCTCCTCTAGCTTTGAAGTCTTTCTGTCTCATGTCTAAAGAAATGAGTAATTTGCATCAGCTAGTAGCAAAATCAGAATAATTTATTTACTTGACTGCTTATGTTTCTTCACGTTCCTCTGGTAACTTGATTCAATAATTAAATTCATGTGGACTTTATATTTTTCTGCATTCATTCTGGAACTCCCCTTATCATGTTGGAATAAAGTGTTTCAATACGTAGTTTTACATTTATTTTTTTCCCCAGTAAAATTTGGTCCCATTGAACATGTTAATGGAATCAAAGCTTACTACTCCATCTGCTCAATCACTTGAATTAAAAGGCATGCTCATATTTAAAAGCAGACTTTCGAAAACCATAACTGTGGTTGTTAGCAGTCAAGATCTGAGTAAATAAAAGCTAGAGCTTTAGTTTATAGAACTATAATTAAAATAAAACTGAATCATGTATTTTCTTAACTCCTCTATTTTCTTTGTCCTTGAACCTGGAATATACGTTTTTGTAAATCTGTTTGTGTCTTTGAGCATGCAGGGGATACAACTTTAATTTTAAAATTATCCTATTTATTTATTTATTGAGGATATGTGCATGTATAGAGCCCAGGAGAAAACTTTTGGGAGTCTGTTTTCTCCTCCTACAGAGTTAGTACCAGAGGTTGAATTCAGGTTATCAAGCTTGGCCTCAGGCATCCTTACAGGATGAGAGAGCCCAGAAAGAAACACCTTTATATTATCCTTTCAAGAAGGCACGGCTGATTTAATTGAGAGCTGTGTATCCCTTCATCTGTCACTGACGCTCGTCTACAATGCTTTAGTTTTTCAGCAGCAAATATAATTCATTCCAAACTTGTTGGAGGAATTTTATTTCTGGGAATTCTGCAGCACACATCCCCTGACCAGAGTTTAAGGTTTGACTGTCTATCCCTAAGATTCATTGCAGCTAAGTAAATCATCCCTTAATTCTATAAAGTGCTTTTTATCTTAAGATGTTTAGGGAGTATCTGTTCTTTAAATTAATGTTTGTGTAATCTGAAGGCTTTGCTTCTCAGATGAGATATTTTATACAACCTCAAGATGTATTTGGTAGAATTGCTTCGTTTATAAATCAATGTGAGAGAAAATGGTGGCACCTTAACAAAATGTGAAAGCAGACAAAAAAAATTTTAAATGTGGATGAATATAGAGCTGATAAAATTTATATGCCATTATTCAGAATATCCAACCAAAATGTCTGTTGGAAAAAATAAGTGAACAGAGGATAGATGGTATGTTTATACAGCAGGATGCCCATCAGCCTTGAAGGAGGCAGTCTCACCACTTCAGCAGAAATGAACCTGAAGGACTTCAGACTAAGTGAAATAAAGCAGAGAGAGATAAATACAAAATGACCTCACTTCCGTGTTGAATATTAAAGGGGTGAAGTATAAGTACAAGCATGGGGTAGAAGTGGATGCCTCCAAGGGCTGGAGGGCGTGGGGAGATGCTGACCAGAGGCTGTAAGGCATCATTTGTGTAGAATGAGTAGGCTATGGAGACTTTGAAAATGATGATGGCTGTGCTTGGATGTTTTGAAATCGTAGAGGCTATGCCAGGGATTCCCTCAAACAGTAAAGGCAGGATGGAGAGAAAACTAGTCAGTGAAGGACTTGTGGGGCATATAAATGCAGGCTTCCTTACAATGTCTGTACCAATTTTCATTTCCTTCACTTCTTGGGAGACTTCTATTTTGCTAGTGACGTGTTTTGCGTCAAAATCATGGAGAAGACTAAAGAGATTTTAGGCCCATCGTTTTCAAGTCCATGCATCTCTCTGCAATACCTTACTGAAAACAAAGAGCCATTGCCCCCTTGGAGGGCAGAGCTGAGACACTGCCCTCCAGAGGGGCTAGCTGTCTCACTGGATTTGCTAGGATTATCCAAGACTCCCATTTCCTTGCAGATAGTTCAGGATGTCTGCTATGTATGGCTTTCAGGCTTCCCTGATTAAGACAGGCAAAGAGGATTTTGTACATTGCCCGGTTTATTAGAAAGTCAGTCTATAGATCCCAGAAAGCAGGAAGCTTTGATGATCTTTGTGTTAAGTTAGCAGAGTTATTAAACACTCATCTTCCATAAAGCATCAATAAAAGGAGGAAAGGGAGCTTGAATCACAATGTGGGGGTACTGCCTGGAAATAATGTAATTCTGTTCTAATAGTAAAGTTGGTTAAATATTAGAGGCCACAGGAAAGAGACTCATTCTTTTCCTCAGTGACAGAAGTGGTTACATCATTTTCTCCCTGACAGTCAGGGCGACGGGACTAGATAATGCTTAAAGGTTATTTTCTACCTTAGAAGAATAGGCCCTGTAGATGGGCAGAAATAAGGAAAGGGCGAAATGATTCCCAACAAAGCCATTTAGATGAGGCCCTAACAGATTTTTTAAAGGTCTATTTCCCCTGCTAGATTGGAGCTTGCCAAAGGCTCTTTTCTATTTCTATCGGCATCTGGGGAGGATGGCACTCAACCAGAGCCAGAGTGGGTGCTCAGTCACCGTTTGCCTGGAGGGGCTCATCATGGGCTGGCCAGCACAGCTGATCTGGAGGGCACTCAAGGGCATTTTCTCTGCTCCGTGCAGATGATCTTCTATTTTGCAAACCTTTAAATATGGAAATCCAGCAAGTGGGCATGTGTACTGACTGATACCGAGTCAGCACTTTATTTACATTGTTCTCAGGTTCCTCACAAAGTTCTTTTGAATAGTAAAAGGCAGGGCTGGACATAGTAGAAATGGGTAAAACATGACCACATAAGCATTAAGACCTCATTTCTGATCCCCAGCACTGAGGCAATTGGGAAGCAGAACCTTAACCCCACACAGCACTGGGAAGATAGAAGTAGGCAGGCCTCTGTTGCTCCCCTGATTTTCTAACCTGGATGAATTAGTGATCTTCAAACTCACTGAAGGAACTTGTGTCAAAATGAATGAATGAATGAATGAATGAATGAATGAATGAATAATTGGATCGAGGGTAGTTGAGGATCACATCCAGCATTGATGTCTGGCTCTATCAGGCACACACACATGCCCCGCTCCCCAACTCAGCCTTCTGAACCTTTATGATTATAAAATAATTGGTTTTTATCTCTCCAATATTAGATGCAAGGAACAATGAAATAGACAAGACAGCTTCCATACATGGGCAGGCTAACAGAAAGAAAGTAGGGAGATGTTAACAAGCATTGGAAATCCTGCCATGGTTCTTATGGCCCTCCTGAGTAGCTTCGGTTCCTTTAATAAGTAACCAAAGTGGCCCAAGCAGTTTCCAGAAAGTTCTGGGGTCTCAACTTCTTCTTCCTGAAAGAACCTCTTGGGTGCTATGTCACTGTAACATTTTATGAGGCAACAGCAGGACACAACACAACGTAACACAACGTAACACGATACACCCTTCAAACTTCTAAAGAAACCCTTCGCTTGGCCCCATCCCTGTTCAGGTGTCCAGTGTAGTTGCATTAGTGCAAACTTCTCCTTTGACAGGCACACGTGCTCAGTTACAGCCCTTCTGAAGAGGGCTGTAACTGCTAAGGACTCCAACATCACTGCTCTGCTGTTTCTTAAACTCATGACCTTTACTCAGGGTTGGCATGATGGGAAGAATGCAACCCCCGCTCTCTGTGGAAGAGGCTGGAGCAGCAGTGGTAATAGGTGACAGACACTTGTCCACTGAGCAGGCACCCCTGACCTGGTGCCTACCAGGAGATGTGGAAGGTGCTATAATAAAATAACACTTAAAAGACTAAATAATTAAAACAAACAAAAACCCCACTGCTTCTTGGGATGAAGTAACTTTTATTATCTATGCTCATTGCTTGGTTGTTCGGAACAACAAAGTGTGTGTGTGTGTGTGTGTGTGTGTGTGTGTGTGTGTGTGTGCCTGCGTGTGTGTGTGTAGGGGTATGGAAGGAAGTGCTGGAGAGATGGCTTAGAGATTACAAGCACTTGCTGCTCTTGAAAGAGTGCCTGAGTTAGCTCCCAGGACTCACGGTGGATACCTCCCTTCTACAGCTCCAAGGAATCTGACATCGTCCTTTGGGCACCTACACTCACAGGAGATACACTCGCACAAACAGACACATGCACATGTAAAGAAAAAGAAAACAAATATTCCCAGTGAAAAGGAAGGCAAAAAGAGTCCTATAAATGCAGGCACATCGCTAATGAGGCGATACACATTTTAGGTGTAATTGATCAAAGCCTACAGCTTCTATGGAAATGCAAAGGACTAAAGGTACATAAACACAAGACCATACCAGGTGGTTTTCTTAGGGAATTAGGTGGCACAGTAGTTGCTCAAGCCCTTCAGCCTGAGGTGAATTACACACAAGGGGAGGCCGGCTTTTTATTAACAGGGAGCCGCAGAAGGCAAGTGTGAGGTAGGCCACACGGCAGACAGGCTATGAGAGCCTTAATAGGGTCTCTGCTGCTGTCTTCACTACAAAGGTTAATAGTAAGAGGATGCTAATGCAAGCGCAGTTAATGAGCAAGTCCCCATCTGCAGGAGGCAGGTTGAGGCACACTCCAATAATTGAACATGTTGAAATCGTTGAGGTCTGATGGCGTTCACTTAAGAGTCCTAAGGGATGCAGCTGAAGGAGCAAAAGAGCGAGCGAAATGATCATCCTTGAGTGCTTAGGAAGGGTGGCTGCTGGTCACAAAAGCTTGCAATTGCATAAGAAGGCCAGGGGGAAGAGGAGATTGCAATGGTACTATAAAGAACCACGGGCTTATGTCCTAAAGGTAATTAAGGAGAATAAAGAAGAAATGGGATCTAAGTGGGAAAGGGACCTGGTGCTATCACTCACCTGTACAGCTGTTGGCTCTGATATCTGTTCCATGCTCTGTTGGTTCACTCCGGATTCTGACACCAGTGCTTTCAGGATGGCTTAAAAGATTTGGTTGTTCTGGATGAAGTCGGCAGCTTCAAATTTAGAAGGCCTAAGTTCCTGTCTTGAGAAATTAAATTCTGGTGTCACCAGTAACAAGTCTGCTTTCCAGTTCAGTGATGGGAAAACGGGGACAGACGCTCAGTTGGGCACTTGGTGACAGTTCACTGTCAGCAGGTGACAGCTCCCATACTTGCTTGTAGGTACATCTTTCCCTGCTGTGCTCAGTGTCTGACTAGAGATGGGGCTGCGGATCTGTGGCTGACTCCTCTGTCAGATGGGAAGCAATCATCTCCCCCTTAGATCTTTAGTTCTGACCATTCTTTAAGTGATTTGGTTTTCTGTTGAAGATGATAAGAACTCAGTGCTTGGCAGGGCCAGCTCTTGTTGCAGAATGCTGATAGTTTTTCCCCCCTAAGGTCACAGGTAGTTGAAGAAGGGAGCACAGAATGTGATCAAAATTAAGTCATGGGCTGGAGAGATGGTTTAATGGGTCAGTGTGATCCCTGCCTGAGAATGGAGAACTGAGTCCCAATCCCTGGCACCCATGTAATAGCTATGCTCGTTTGTATAGCCCCACCACTGTGTGCATGGTGGGAAGGTAGCAGCAAGAGGACCACTGGGATTACTGGTCTCCAGTCTAGCTCCAGATTCAGGGAAAGACCTATGTCTTGGTTAGTTGTTGTTGTTTTGTTCTTATTGTTGTGTCAACTTGACAGGAGCTAGAGTTATTTGGGAATAGAGATCCTCAGTTGAGAAAATGTCTCCACCAAGTCTGTTGTCTGTTAAAAGTTGTTGTGGCTGTAGCCCACAGGGTGTAGTACCACCCTTGAGCAGGTGGTCCTGAGTTGCATAAAAAACAGGCTGAACAGACCCTGAGGAACAACCCGGTAAACAGCACTTCCCCCATGGCTTCTGCTTCAGCCCCCGACCAAGTTGCTCTTGGTCATGGTGTTGTATCATAGCAATAGAAAGCCTTACTTAAGACACAAAGCATCCTCCTCTGGTCTCCTCATGCATACATATATCCTAAAATACACATGCATGCAGGTATACAGACACACTGCAAACACACTCATGCATGCACATATGCACACAGGCATTCATTCCCATGCATACCATACACACACTTCCATGCACACATGCACCTAGGCACCCACATATACACATATGTATGCACACAAGTACACACACACACACACACACACACACACACACATACACACACACACACACTTTAGATTACAACACTGGTTGCTATCGAGGACAGAAGTTCTTTCTCTAACTTCCTTAGCATTCATTTGGATAAACCTTATTGAAATTGCTATTTTATTCAGGGCATTATCAGGATGAGGAAGAATCTAAATAACAGCTTTCATTTTAATGGCCAACATGCAAAGCCTTTCTTTTCTCAAGTATCCATCACAGTAGCTCAAGATTTTGGCACTAGTATAACCCTACCTTATATAGGTAAGGATACTTAAGTTTGTTCCAAAGCTTCCTCTTAAGCTAGTGGCTTCCAGCCAAGACAGTGTCTGAGTCTGAAACCTTCATTTATTTTTAGTGTGAGCATGTGTCTGTCTGGGTTGTATGTTAGAATATCTGTTTGCTGCTGTACTTTGTACCTATGAGCATGCAGAGGCCAGCAGGGTATCAGGTGCCTTGCTCTAACTCCCTCCACCATATTCCCTTGAGACAGGGGCTCTCACTGAACTTGTTGCTAGACTGGAAGCCAATAAATCCCATTGGTCTTCCTGTTTCCATCTCCTCACAGCAGAGACATTACAGTTGTGGAGCTAGAACCATTTTATTGTTTGTTTGTTTTTAACATGGGTGCTTGCATCTGAACTCTTTTCCTTGATTGGGACTCATCGAGCATGGACCATGTCTACAGGTTCCAAAGACTTCTTTCTTAACCAGTACCCTACTTACCTTGGAGGAAATGGTATTCCAAGAGTAGCCATAAAGGGACTGGTGGAAACAAGGGTACAGCCCCTGCAGATGAAGATAAAGTACAACATTGATTCATGTGGAAAAGTTTCTGAAGAGAAATGTAACAACCAACAAATATGTAAAAATATGTAATGAGATCGCCGAGGGGGAAGCTATCAATCACGCTCATGGGGGCAAAATGAAAAGAAATGAGCTCTTAGCACTGTAGAAATGGAGGCAGTGGCAGCTATGAGTTGCTGATGATAGAAGAGAAGAGCTGATCCCAAGCCATCAATTTCCCATGGCAGGACTGAGGCTCAGGGAGAGAAGGTAGCATTTCTGGTCACCTTGGCAGCAATTAGTGTGCAGTTCTCTGGGACGCAGTCCTACGTGTGTGCCCCACCAAATGCTTATGCTTGTGAGTGTGAAGGGCTCTCTGAGACTCTTGTGTTTACATGCATCCCAGCATGTGTTCACATGCATGTCCAGCCATCAATTAAACAGGGTCTGGTAGGGTGCCAGAATTGTTTCTGAAGCAGCAGAATGCCGGTGGGTGGCAAGGCTGTGTGCGTGCATGTGTGTGTGTGTGTGTGTGTGTGTGTGTGTGTGTACATATGTGAAATCACCTGGATTTTGGAATCAGTATTTCCAAGAGTAAATTGTACAAGAGGTGGCAAATAATAATAATGTTCAACGGATTTGTCAGAAATTATGGGCTGGTGAAATGACTCAGTGGATAGTCTCTTGCTGGCAGGGGTGGGGACCTGAGTTCAATACCAGGGAGACCTATATAGAAGTAGAAGTAGAGAACAAAGTCACAGGGATTGTTGTATGACTTTTACATGTATGTGATGATATGTTGGTATGCTTGTTAGAACACTCATACATAAATGAATAAAAATCAATTAAAAATTAAAAATATGTTTGTAGGAAATGATAGCCAAGTAAAACGGCTCTTTGTCCCTTCTGACCTTTCTCTATCCCTCTCTTCCTCCTTCGCTTTCTTTTCTTCCCTCCCTTTTCCCTCTCCTCCCACATTTTTCCTATGCTATTTTCTTGAGCTCAGGAGTCTATTGAGAGAAAGAAGTCAGTTCTCCCTGTGATTCATTCATGACCTGCTGCTTGCTCCTAGAGCCATTGAACTCTTTGCTTAGTTCTTACAAAACCATCACACTTTGCTTTCCCTGGCCTTCATTTTTCTCTCCCCAGAATCTCCCTTTTATTCCAATATGGTTCAGAATCAGGTGAGCTCTGAGAATCCTAGCTGTCGGGCTGTTAGTGACTGTATACCTCCTCTCATCTGTGTTCACATGTCCCAGGGGCCGTCTTTCCTTCTGAACAGGCTTCCTGGGCTACCTCCTCCACACAGGCTTCAGAGTAACAGTATCCGAGTGACACCCACAATTATCCTCTGATGTCAGGAGCCTGCATTTCTATGCATCTCATATGCTACTTTAAGTATTTCTCTCCTCACAAAGTAAAGGATTTTTATTTTTATAAATTACCATTTATTCATTATATTTAAATAACAACAACAGCAACAGCAACAAAGAAAGAAAGAAAGAAAGAAAGAAAGAAAGAAAGAAAGAAAGAAAAAAAGGAAGGAAGGAAGGAAGAAAGAAAAAGAATCACAAGGAAATGTAAAAATGTAAACAGGGTAACTTTAATCTTATATATATCCTAGAATAATCACACTAAAGAAGTTTTTTTCAGATAGAAATTTATTTTTCGGAGCCATTGAAGAGAGAGTTCATTTGAACTGCTGAAACAAAAAGTATTACTTCTAATTTGATCAAGAGAGAAATGAAATTTGGGAATAGAATTTATTTGGAGTTTAAAAGAAATGTAATATTTTTTGCAAGTTTTCTGTAAGCAATCAAAGTCTGTTACCCTGCTATGGAATACAGAAATTTTTTTTTCTATTTTTCATTTCAAGTGCCCCAAGTTCAAATACAAGGAATGAACAGAAACCAGGTGCTAGTCTGTGTGAATCTTGGTCCCACTGCCTGAGCTCAGTAATCCCGGTTCAACATTACCCTCATTGTAACCCTTAAAGGAGTTCCTCTAACTTTCTGAGCTTCAGCTGTGCCGGCTGAAGATGGACCAATGAGGTGGCTATTTGGTACGCTAAAGTAGTGGCCATACCTTGTCTGCTGAGAGCAACAAGAGTTCTCTGAGAGTGTGCGCTTGAGGCCCACATGACAATTAGTTGATAACATGCCGGTTACTGAAATGGGACTGACCCCCCTAGACCTGCATGTCTCAGCCCCCCCAGGTCTGGGGTTCCAAATGGACATCATTACGCCCAGTTTTGTTTATGTGCGTCCTGTGGGGTGGAACTCAAGTGTTTTTGTTTGGAAGGCAAGCTTCTTTTGCTGATCGTAGGAGGTTAAGTTGAATAAATCATATAAATGTAAAGAACAAAACAGTGCTTTTGTTTATCATATTTAAAAGTTCCATATTGAAATGATACATAGATTGTCATGGGCCACCAGGACTGCCTCTTTATCTAAGCACCGGCCCAGCTTGAGACCTTCCCAGCTGCTCGTCATAAGAACACAAACTGAGTGTCTGCTGGGATGCACGTGTCCATATGCCCTGGTTTGTGTAGGACCAGGTGCTGTACCTACCATGGAGAATTGGTAAGAAGTGAATAGTGTCACAGCCTAGATTTGTATTCAAGAACAGGCGGCAAAATGGTTGCTCACCCTGACTCTAGAGAATTAGGTCAAAATTGGAGGTGTGTGTGTGTGTGTGTGTGTGTGTGTGTGTGTGTGTGTGTGTGTGTGTGTAACTTAAGAGAGGTATAAAAAGCCACTAAGGGAGTATGGGGAGGTGACTGACAGAAGTTTGGAAGTCTGCTCAAGTGAGAAGGTGTTTGTTTTTGGCTTACTAAATCAAATGTATTTATTTTGAAACCATACGGATGATATCTTTGACCTTTGAGATAATCTAGGGCATTGTATAAAAATGTAGATATTTGGTTTATGAGACATGCTGTATGTCTGTACATAAGTGTAACTGTCTTGGAGTAAATTTAGCAGTAGTCAACAGCCAATTAGTGTTAGAGACCCTAATAATTAGGGCCCAATTTTGTACGACTATGTTCCTCTGTTGCTGAGCCAAATGGGGAAGGGCTTCTAGCCACTGAAAAACACTAGAAAATTAAATTAATACCTTTATGAAGAGTTCAAAAATAAGCTTAAAAACTATCGAATCCCGGGCTGGCAAGATGGTTCAGCCAGTGAAAGGGCTGATGACTGGAGTTTCATATCCAGAACTCATATGGAGCAAAAGAGAGAGTCAACTTCCATCGAGTCATCTTCTGACTTGTAGAAGCATGGTTTGGCACGAGAGAACACACACACGCAATTCTCTTGTTTGCTTGCCTCCCCCTGCCACATTTGCAATAAATAGTTTTAAGTGTCGAACTCAATGTGCAGAAAAATGATTGCAGGAGATTAAGTTGAATAAATCATGTTTTAGAAAAACCCTGAAACTGGACGTTTTTGAGTCAGTTCAAATCTGACTCCGAAGCAAGTTTCCTTAACTGCTCACATATTTATCTGTTTATAAAGTCACTCCGGAGGACATAGCGGCTGCCGTTCGGAACTGGAACATCTTGTCTCCTGTCAAACATGTCTTAGAGTTCATACTCAACACGTATAAAAGAGTGTGAAAATCATCAGGTTCTGTGACTGCTTAACATTCATTTTCATGTGAGATTGCTTTTCTAACACACTGCCACATGTGGGTCTAATGAATTGCTCCCAAGTTTTCAAACGGGGATTATTTGCAAGTGCTTCTTACCTAAACATTTTACATAAACTGTTAAACACAAGTTTATGATTGTACCTTTCATAATTTTTAGAAAACCTTAAAGAAACCCAAGGATTAGATATCATCTATTAATCCCAAACTGGTAATGTGTTTTTTTCATCCTCCCTCCCCTCCTCCCTCCCTCCTCCCCTTCTTGCTTCCTTCCCTCTACCTCTCCCCTCCCTTACTTCCTTTCTTTTCTATGAGCTTGTTACAGTGTATGTGGTCTTGACTCACATGAATTATTATGAGGTAATTATTATGACTATTTTAATTATGGCCATGTGCCTTAACCATACAGCTGCATTGCTCAACTATAACTTGAGCCTTAACCGTATCATCTGCCATTAGTTCTTTTGGGTGGGTGCTTTGAACAAGTGGCTTTTTCCTTAGCACTAATGTTTACTCACTAATCAAGTTGACCTTTTACAGACTATTTGTCTCAGGATTTTACTAAGTAGCCATTCACAGTAAGCTTAATTGGGGGATTTTCTTGAACCATAAGTCTAAAATCATGGAAAAATGTTAACACGTTGGGGTAAGTGTCTAATCATTTTAATTCTGTCAGTAGTTACAGCCATCTCATTCATCATGACAGAGCGCTACCGTCCTAATATGAATATAACATCTAATTCTGTAGCAATTCAGTTGTAATTTAGCAACAATTACTGTCCACTTATTATGAAGTGGTGGGGGAGCCCTGATGTAATTATCTTAATGCAGTTTGGTCAGACTCTACAGTCACTAAAGTTTGTGGACTTCGTAGAAACTTTAAATTGATGTGCACAATTATAAGCACATTACAGGGGACAGGAAGCAATTTTCTTTGAGGTGTTTACGCTACTGCTTAGAGTGTGAGCTTCATTCTGTTTTTTGCAAATAGTCCCCACTGACTTCAGTGTTTTAGGCTGTTTTCCAGACTGAAACATGCAGAAGGCCACCGCAGAAAGACTGTCCATAGTCTGTGATGTCTCGGGGACTGCCTGGTAGAAGCCCTTGCTTCCTTCTTGGGGCTTCTGATGTTCCTCTGCAGGAGTCTCCTGTAGCAAAAGCTACAAGGACATCTCCTGATAAGTCACTCTAGCTTTGGTGTGCTTCAAATGGTATACATGCATATGTTTGTTTGTGTATGAGTGTTCGCACATGTGCATACTTCTGTGTCAACATGTGTGTGCTTGCCTGTTGAAGCTAGAGGCAAATGCTAGGTGTCTTCCTTAATCTAGCTTAGTTTTTTGAGAGAGACTCTCTCATAAAACTTGGATCCCAACTTGATTTCAGCCAGCCTGACTGGCCAGTGAGCTCCCGGGAACCACCTGTTTCTTCCTCTCTTGCACTGGGATCAGAGATCATACCACAGTGCCTGGCTATTTTATTTAAGACAGGGCCCCATGGCATAGCTCAGGCTGGCCTGGAACTTACTATGGAGGTCAGGCTGGCCTTGAACTCACAGAGATCTGCCTTTTCTGCTTCCCACGTGCTGGCATTAAAGGGGTGTGCCACCATGCTCAACCCTGTGTCTGAGTTTCTATTCATGTGGATACTGGAGACAGCTTTCAAATCACCCTTCTTAGTTTGTTGACACTGCGCTGCAGACCCAGATTTCACTCTTGAAAGATGGTTTCACTGTGTCTTCCCTGCCATCTAGGGCAAAGCACACTCTTGTTCTGCTTGCCTATGTGGTCATGGACACATGATGCTGTGAAGGAAAAGCTCATTGTTGCTATAATGTGTCCCTTATGTCTTTAACCTCTTCTTTAAGCAGCTCTTTCCTTGTTGAATCCACCACCTCCCTCCCTTTATTATTGAATCCTACCCCTAGTAAGGATTTAACAATGAAGTACATGTTAACGAGAAAATGTCTTGTAACACTTTAGAATCTCATGCTTTCTTGGGAGACAAGCTAGAATTCACTAAATAAAGAAAGTGAATTATGCTAGCAGAACTTTTAAGATTCCAAAAAGAGATAGCTGTGGGGCCAGTCATTTCTCTACATATCCAGAACCCTGGAGTTACCAATTCTGTGGTTCCAGAACTCTCCACTACTGAGGGGTGACATATTTCTTGGTGATACTTTGTCATAAGCCCAGTCTTAACTCCATGAGTGGTAGTGAACTGAGCTAGATTTATATTACTTTAGAAGGACACCAGGACTGATCACTGGACACATCGCCCACAGGTGCTATCTAGAACCTATCAGCCTTTGACAAACTCCTGAGTATTATTGAACTGCACAGTCTCTTAGTGATTCTGACATCAGCCCATGTCTGGATAACACTACTACCTAGGAAGTGTCTTTAAGGTCAAGGTCTTTCAGGACACGAATTCAAATGTTCCGCAGTTTTATGTCCCCTGTGCTTTATGGATGAGAAAAGTAGCAGATGAGCCTAGGTGACCATGGCAGGCTTGTATAGTTACAGAAGGAGTTGTTGGCAACTGTTTTTGGAAATGATATGCCCATAGACTTTGGAATAGCATGAGGTGGTTTCAGAAAAAAATGAGCTGTTTACACAGATTCATAGGACTTCCTGATGTGTTTTGAACCAGAAATGTCCCCTTCAGACTCACTTGATCCCCATCGGATGGTGCTGTTTGAGAAGGTTATGTAACCTGACCAAGCCAGCTCAGTCTTGAGGGAGGGAAAAGAGACAGAAAAGACAATTAGGCAACATTATAACATGACTCCAGCCATTACTAAAGCATGTTTATTTATTTCCAGTCTGCTTTTATACCATTCTAGGTACATGCAAAGAATAAGGTCAATTCTAGATAAAAAAACAAAGTAGGCAAGGAAAAAGCAGAGCATATAACCAAAGGTCCCCTGATTATTGTTTTCAGGTATTTAACAAGCCGATCACCATACAAGAACACATTCCTAAGCTGTATTCATCTTGAGCCTTGTCCTAGCCCAATGTCAAATTCTTGCCTGTGCCTACTCCCTTGTCCTAGCCCAATGTAAATATTATTGCCAGTATCCTTGAAGTGTCCCTCAGAGCTCTCCATAGTAACCCTTAGGAGGTGAAGTCTTGCTGGAGAAAGTACATCACTGTGGGTAGGCTTTGAGGTGTTGTAGCCCAGCCCCACTTCTTGCTCCTTCTCTCTCTCTGATTTACATATGCAGATGAATGTGATCACTGGGCTCCATGCCAAGGCCGCCATACTTTCCCTGCTCTGACGGGTTGTCTTTCCTTTAGAGTAAGCAAAATGAATGCTTTCTCCCCAAAGTTGTTTTTTGTCAAGGGTATTTTATCACAGCAACAGAAAAATCACTAGTGTACTTACTCTTTAAATTTATCTGTTGTTCTCTGTACAGAGACTAAGTGCAGGGGACTCATGTATGCACAGCAAGCGGTTTTCCACTGGCTGGAAACACTGCTTATACGTATTCTTAAATAAAGCATAATTGTACCATAATATTTGGCATTTGTTTTCTATTGCTGAATAATAATCAGAGATTTAAGAATGTGAAGCATATATTTACACTCATTCCAATCCTACAGGCCAGAAGTCTGAGTGGGCTCCATGGAGTTCTTTGCTCATGGGCTCACCAAAACTCAAATCAAGGTTTATAGCTAAGCCAAAAGGTGCTATTACCTGGAGAGTCCAGGAAGAGCCTTATTCTAGGTTCATTGAGGTTGTTGCTGTGTCTGGGGATAAAGGTCAGTGTCTAGTTTGCCTGCTTTTCAGAATGCACAAACAGGATGTGGTGTTGCATGCCTGTAATTCTAGGGTGACATAGCTGAAGACAGGAAGTTCACACATTCAGGGTCATCCTTCCACACACCGTGAACTTATTAAGGCCAACTTTAGATGCATGATACCGAAGAAACATAAAATGTGGTAGAATTGTCTTCTTTGTGGTTGAAGGGTGTCCTCATTCCTGTCGCCTCTGAGCTTGGGTCATTCAAGTCCCAGTATTACCTGTACTCTGATACAGAGCCACTTCTAGTTTCAGAGTTGGTAATGGCGCGTTCATTTCTCCTGCTTTGAATATCTCTGATTTCCCATCTGTGCCCACCTGGAGAAAGGCCTACTTTTGAAGGGCGCATGATTACATTAGGCCCACTTGGATCTTCTCTCTTATGGTTGATTCACATTCAACTCATTAGTAATCCTAATTATATTTGCAAAATTCCCTTTGACACATAACATAATCAAACTGTAATCTCTCATCAAATCCAGAGTTCCAAGGATTGGGCAAGAAGTTTTTGGGGGGCATTTCAGGATTCCACTTATTGCATATATCAACACACAGCACCAAAACTGGTACCAAATGCACATGAATATGCATCGAAGCCTCCTTGAAGTGATGTCATGCTTCAGAATTCCTAATCCAAAATATGAGAACCAGAAGTCATATGAATTTCAGAATTTTAATTTTGAATTTTATAGTATTTGCATGTATATAATGAGACCCCTTGGAACTAAAACTCAGGATTTCTCTATTTCTGTGGGAAGTAGGAGAGGGTGAGTGGTTGGGCATACTGTGTGTGTCAGTGCATTGTCACCTGTGTGCCTGTGTAGGTGCTGTCTGGAGGTTGATGTCAAGTGTCTTCCACTATCACCCTTCAGCTTCGTTTATGAGACCTGATCTTACTTGCTGAACCTCGAGATTACCAGTTCAGCTAGGCTAACTGGTCATTGAACTCTGGGAATTCTTGTGTGTTTAACATAGTCTAGTGCTGGGATTTCAAGGTTATATTACCTCACCTGGCTTTTTTTGTGGGTGCTAGGGAATCAAACTCAGGATGTGATATTTCCCTGTGAAGAACTTTACCAACTCAGCAATCTCTTCAGCCCTAAATGGAGAGAATAAATACAGAATCTAATTGTATTTCTTACACACACACACACACACACACACACACACACACACACACAGAGAGAGAGAGAGAGAGAGAGAGAGAGAGAGAGAGAGAAAGAGAGAGAGGGAGAGAGAGACATATACACACACAGACACACAGAGAGAGAGATACACACACAGACACACACACAGACACACACACACACACAGACACACACACACACACAGACACACACACAACCAAAAGGTGATTTTAATATAACATATGTTTTCCTGTTTTGTCTATGACCTGCGATGTGAGGTCAAGTATGAAGGTTTCCACCTGTGGCTTCATAATGCTCAGATGGTTTTGGCTTTTGAGACTTTTGTATTTTGTAAGTTATTCTGCCTGTACAAACTTGATAGCAATTACACATGGAGAATAGGCCAGAATTTGGAAGCCAGGTAGTACCTAGCCTTAGCAGGAATGTTTTCGTTCTGGAAAACGGTAGCTTTGTTCATTCATTAATATAATTAGGAGGCAGGAATACATGTTAGGATAGGACTTGCAAGGCCAGATCCTCCAGCTCCATCAGTGTATAGTCTCTCTCACCCGATTTCTGTGTGACCATCTCAGGACTGATCCAATATAACTACATTATTCTAATTCTTTAGAACCTTGTTCAGAATTGGTAGCTATAGTCCCATATCACTGTGATATGAAAATACCAGGCTGGAGATATAATGTAGGTTGCAAAGTGCTTTCTTAGCATATGTAAGACACTAGGTTCAGTCCCAGCCTGCCCTGCATATTACTGGATATGGTAGCTCAAACCTGTAACCCAAGCATTTTGGAGGTGGAGGCAGAGGTACCATTAGTTTAAAATCATCTTTGGATTCCTTGGGAGTTTGAAGCTAGCCTGGCATTCATAAGAATATGCCTCAATAAACAAACATACAATCAAAGAGACAAATACAGCACTTCTAATTTGATTGGCAAGCAGCCACTGTCTCCACCCCTTGGGTCTCCTCTAATCAACCATCATTCCCTCAGATCTCTGGGAAGCTTGGGATTCCCTGCTCTTCCCTAAGACTTTAGCTTCTCTCTGCCTGCTTGGATGTAGAGGGTTGCAGGCTGTTAATGGTGGTGGTGCTCCGCTCTGGGGGAGAGATCTGTCTTCTCAGTGTCTTCTCTTCTGTTGTGAATGTTATGCATTGTAAAGTTAAGTCTAGATTAGGGATTCTGAATGAATTCATTGAGAAGTATAGCTCTTCTCTATGTCCCTCTTCCTCTATCAGATGGTCACTGAGCACCCTAAGTGTCCTCTTTGCACACTCTGTCCAGCCATTGCTACTTCCTTGGCCATGCAGGCTAGCGCCGTGGAAACTGCAGCAGAGATAATTTACATATCCCTTCCTGTGCTGTGTGGGAGGAGTAAACAAACACTGCTTATGTCAGGGGGAAGTTTCTACATTAGGGAGAAGAGCTGGGTCCATGCTTAGGGTGTTCAGTTTCTACATTAGGGAGGGACTGAGGAGATGGCTCAGTCTCTAAAGTGTCTGCTATGCAGGCAGCATGTATGAGGACTGACATTTATATCACCATCACCCAGAAAAAAATCAAAATGACTGTGGCCTTGAGAGTTAGGCAGCTCAGAGGGTAAGAACACTTGCTGTACAGAATGACATCTTGAGTCCTAATATCAAATAAGGAAGAAAATGATAAAGCAGGTACCAGCTGTCCTGCTTTAGCCCCAGCTACACACTTAGACACATGCGTATATAACAACTACATATGTACAAACAAAGGCCATGCAATACAGATACATAGATGTGCACACATGCTTACATGCATGTGCACATACACAGAGGCTAAGTACAGAAACAGAAAAGACCTCTGACATTTACAGGCCAGTGGATCTAGCAGTTTTCGCAAGACTAAGCTGCTAACGAGGAGACCCTATCTCAAAAGTTATTGTGGAGAGCAAGCATGGAAGATGAAATTGCCCTCTTCACACACATGTGCACATGCACATATGAACATGTGCATATGATGCACACACTCGATTCCTTATAGAAGTATTTCTTGGCTTCATAATACAAAACTTTACTGGCTATGAGTTTCACTCAGAAATGATTGCAAGGTGTCAACTTTTATAAGTAATGATGTAGGTAAATTCTGGCAATCATTGTAGCATTCAGCTACTGCTATTCCAAAATCAAATTGGATTTTGCATTTAAAGGTAATCCATGGAACAGAATGCCCAAATAATCTGCAAGGAAAATTAGCTTTTCTATTTGGAAAAAAAAAAACATCATTTTTGAGACCTCACTATGGACGTCACACTGTTTGGGCTTTTTTCATCTTTAAACAGATTTTTTTATTGCAAACTTTTTCTTATAATAAATTCTGCTTAAAGTTTTTCTTCTCTCAAGTCTTCCTAGATCCTCCCTATCTCTGCCCACCAAGCTCTGTGACCTTTCTTTCTCTCCTTCTTTAGAAAACAAGAGGCCACAAAACAAACAAATGAAGAAAGAACAGAATAATTAAAAACATTAAGGAAACCAGGAGAAACACACACACACACACACACACACACATGCACACGCACACACTCTCTCTCTCTCTCTCACATACAGTCACACACACTCACAAACACACACACACACACACACACACACACACACACACCACTGTAAACTATAATATACAAGCAAAGGACAAGTAGAGTAAAAATGCTCAAAGCAATATCAGACAAAAGTCTACAAAAATCCCATTGAGTTTGTTTTGTGTTAGCCATGTACTCCTGGGTATGGGACCATGGGGGCCTTATCCTAAGTGTAGTGTATGTACCCAGTGAGACTGAATTAGAGAAAAGTAATTGTCTGCAATTGACACCTGCTTACAGATTTTATTATTATCTATATGGTGTCTCTATGTATTTCTATCTATGTGGTGTCTCTGTGTACGTGTGTGTCAGTGTGCGTGAACACACATGTGTACGAGGCTATCAGAAGACAGCCTTCTGACCTGGAATACCAGGGTACAAGTTGCTTGCCCTGTGCTACAGCGTGGATAGTCTGTAAGAGCAGTATACTGCCTTAACTGCTGAGCCATCTCTCCAGCTCCTGCTTTTACTTTATAATTGAATAAGGTAATTATTTGTTTGTAGCCTTCACTAACAGTGACTTTACCAGTAGTAATAGCCAGTGTTTACTGAATGCTTACTATGCGTTGGGTAGTATGCTAAATAAGCATTTTATATACAGCATGTAATTTAATCTTCATAGCTCTATGAGGCAGGGGTTGTGATTATGCTTTTCCATTTTCCAGATGAGGAAACTAATACACAGATTGGATTCTTAAGTAAAATAACCAAGGGAAAATTAGAGAGAGGCAGGAATTGCTAAACAGAGACACAATAAGCTGGAAACATACTGGAACCTGAACACTTGTACACAGAACCAAGAGTTTGGTTATCACCATTCATACTCTTCTGGAAATTCTTGTGACTTGTGGGCAGGTGCTCTACCCCTGCTCTATGTCCCCAACTTTATACAGTGTTTCATGTAATGGTCCAGTGTCTAAAATGAGTTGATATTAATGGTGTTTTAAAGACAAATCCCAGTGAACCAGCTCTCTTCTAGAACTCGTGTGTGTGTGTGTGTGTGTGTGTGTGTGTGTGTGTGTGTGTGTGTGTGTGTGTCGGCCTCTGAATGCACATGTAGACTAGATATTGAAGTTAGACGGATGTCTTTCTCTATCCACCCTAGTTTTCCAGATGGTCTTTCACCAAACCTGAGCTTTCCAATACATCTAGATGTGCTGACCAGCAGCTCCCCAGTATCCAGCTGCCTCACACCGTGTAAGCAATAAGGTTATGGGCCGCTACCACCAGGCTCAACCTGTATGTTGGTTATAGAGATAAACCTTGGTTCTTCATAGTTGTACATTGGGCACTTACCACTGAGCCATCTCCCCAGCACCTAGTGAGGTGACTCTTAAGAAACATGTGCACAAACATTAAACATACAAATGAATACTGGCTATGCTGATTTCCTGGGGCAATTGTGAGCAGCTCACGGAAGACTGGCCTCTTTAAAACTATCAATGTATCCCTGCCCAGTTCAGGATACTGGCATCTACAAGCAGTGTGTGGTATCAGATTGGTCATGCTCCTCTGCAAAGCTCTAGGGAAAAAGACTTTCCTGCTTCTTCTATGGTTGTGGTTTTGGCAGCAATCATTGGCCTACGACTGCATTGTTCTGTTGTCTGGTTACCTGATTATCTTCTCAAGTCAGTCTGTGTGTGTGCACCAGCATCTGCATATTCATCCCTCTCCTTTCAAAAAGACAACTACAAGGTTTCAATTCTGCCCCTGTGTCGCTGGACTTTATCTTACTTTGACCATATTTGCCAAGATTTTATTTTCAAAGCGTTCGTGAGCGTGGGTGGATACTGTGTGAGTCCGCAGAGGGCCATGAACTGAGGGCACTCAAGCAGAGAGTATGGAATCAGGGGTTGGGATTGATGGGACCTTGAAAGTGTTGTAGAATCTCCTCATTAAAACATGCACGTCTGGGGAAATAATTTATAATTGCTGCTATTAAAGCAGAAAAAGCCTTTTCTTCAACCAAATATCCACGAATAGTTAAAGCTAAATAGTCTCTCATAAAAAATACACAGACGAATTATGAAATATATTAAATACACAAACACAATCAAAAACCTTTTCAGGGCTAGAGAGAAGACTCGGTAGCTAAGGCCACCCACTGCCCTTGCAGAGGCCTGGACCCACGTTCGTTCACTTCCTAGCACCCATGCATGGTCACAATTGACTCTCACTCCCATTCCAGAGGCCCTACCTTGCTCTTTTCAGCAGACACTTACATGGACGTGCACATAGATGTATACAGTTCCTTCTGTGAGGGAATTGTCTGTGAAATCACATCGTGTAGGATCCCACGAGTGAAGGTTTGCTTTTCAAGTGAGATGGATTCTCTGTAGAGAGGAAATGAATCTGTTCTGGCTCCTATAAAGGAATCTTTCCTCAAGACAAGTCAGGCATGTTTTCCAAGGCACAGTAAACCTTGCAGGAACCTCATAAGCTCAAAGTGTTTTGCTTTATCTGGAGTGTGAAATGAGGTTTTCCCCTATTTTGATAAACTATAGCCCTCATTTAGTATGATTCATATTAATAATAAACCTGTTTGTGCCATCTTTCTGCTCCTGTGGTGACCCTGTAATAGAGAATGCCGATTGAGAGACACATTTAGAGATGTATTTTATTATTATTTTAAATATTATGTCTATGTGTATGTCTGCTTGTTTGTACACACAAGGGCAGTTGCTTACAGGGGCCAGCAGGGGACATCAGATTCCCTGGAGCTGAAGTTTCAAGCAGTTGTGAGATGCTTGGTGTTTGTGCTGGAGAGGTCCTCTGTGAGAGCAGCAAGTGCTCTTAAATGCTGAGCCAGCTCTCCAGCCCTGGATCGACCCATTTAGAATCTAGTATTATTAAATTAATAAAAACAAGTGACATTCAATGGGCCTAATTGACCATTACCAAAACTTATTTAAAAATAACTTCTCCTTTTTATCATGATATAGATGCATTGTGTATATGTGTGTGTGTGTGTGTAAGTAATTTTGTTAGCTACACAATAAAACAATAGTGCATGCATTACTTATTGAAAATTATTGGCTTTGGTTTTCTCGCCTATCCATCTATCTTGGTACGATTGTATCCTGAGAGGTTACCATGCAACCAGGTTTTGGTGTCTTCAAGTATTCTTTCCGCTCCCCTTAGTCTTTTGTTTCCCATTGGAGGCAGTGTTCTCTGAAGCCCTTTGAGCTATGACGTCACTGCGAACCGTGGCAGGTGCTGGCAGGGGAAGATAAGAGACCACTTCTCTGTGCTGCTCACTTCACAGTTGGCTGCCAGACTCGGGGTACTTGGCAGTGTACACAAGCCCTGCTCACTTATGAGAGCAGAGTCACTCTTGATCATAACTTTGCCTTGGCAGTCTGTCTACATTGTCCCTTTCTGTTGTCTCTGCCATATTTGGTCATTTCCCTCTATTTAGTATATACTAACAAGGCAGAGCTTTATTATTTAGCCAAATACTGTTTTTCCTTAATCTTAGTTCATACCCATCTCTGCTTTTTATATTCTTTTCTCCATATCTACTCTTTCATTAGTGAGAGTATATGAGCAGCAGAGCCAAGTAGTCTTTTGAAAATTTTCCTTTGCACTTGTCTGCCTACGTCTTATACATATGGGTGTTCAGACTTCTTACATGGAACTTAAAGTTTGTTAACCTGTTTTCTTTTTCTTTTTTTTTATTTTTTTCTGTATGTGGATCAATCCCCGAACTCTGTTCTTGTGAAGCAAGTGCTTTTCTACTCAGTTATATCCCCTAGCCATCTTCGTTGATTTTTAAATATGAAATTATTCATTATAATTATAGTAGCTGTGTGTGTACATATGCTTAAACATGCATACATACTTATGCAAATACACAAATGATACAATCGCTATAAGTATTAGGTTTTTTTTAATTCATTCGATATTCCATGAGAAAGTCTCTTGGAACACCTCATTTTATTACAAACGACTATCCTCAGTGGTTTCTTTGTATTAATTAACCTGCAATGTAGCATGTGGGGTGTGTGTGTGTGTGTGTGTGTGTGTGTGTGCGCGCGCGCACGCTCACGCTCGTGCGCATGCGATGCTGTAGGTAGATTGCACTATCTGTTAATTACACTTGAGAATAGGAAAAAGAACTTTGCATAATGACTAGATAACATGTAATAGTGCACATAGAAGTAATGTGACAGGATTTAAAAATCCAGACAATGCTTATAAGATAGAGAGAAGGAAATGCTTTCTCATGAGGTGGCTGGAGAACGAAGTGCAGTACGGAAGAATTATGAGAAGATAGGGAAAGACTAGGAAGACGGCTCATTTGGTGAAGTGCTTATTATGCAAGCATGAGGACCTGTGTTTGGATCTCCAGGTTCAAAGCTAGGTGGAATGGTGCACGCCTGTACAACTGGCCTGGCAGAACCAGTGAGCTTCAGGCAAGTGAGAGAGAGACTCTATCTCAAACCTAAGGGGGAAAGTGATTGAGGTCGATACTTAACATCAACTTCTGTCCTTTACACATGCACACGTGAAATATGACCACTTAATACACACCTGTACACACACAGGTGGAGAAAGGGAAGGAGAAGTGTCCGACAGGGACAACCTGGGTCAGAAATCTTGAATTGACAGGAAAATTCATGAGAGGTTTAAGGTAGAAAGAATGATTCTATGCCACATGTAAGTAACAGAGGAGGCTTGCCTGGGCAGTGGGGTTGGGGGTAATGATCAGGTGCTGGAGCCCATAACATCATTTGAAAATCTTTTAGAAAGCGGTGAGAAGATGCCCTCCCTGCTTTTGCAGATGTTGGTACACACTAGAGCACAGACTGTTAGTATTTACAATTGAGACTGTGCATTTGAGGGGCAATGGCCAAGTATCCTGTCCTCCCAAGTCACATCTGGGCAGAGAACCTACATGAACATTTAAGTTAGGGGAAAAATAAAGCCCTACTATTGTTATACAAACCAGTGTGTGGAAGACAGCTTCGGGTGGCAAGACAGACGTGAAGAGAGCATGGTAATGGGCGTGTATGCCAAAGAGAAGTTTCAACACTTATCCTTGTTTGTGTATGCATTTTCTCACATGTTCCACACAATAGCTCCCCTCCCCCAACAGAATGGCAGCCTCATGAATGACGTGACCACAGCCGTTCATTGAACATATACAAACAGCAAAGCCCCCAGAAGAGAGCAATTGCTCAGTAAAGATTCGTTAGGAAAATGAATGGTTAGGCTCGGAGTTCCTGACCGTCTCCCACCGACGTGCTGCTATTCTCCGTTTTAATGCTCAGGTGCCCTAAGAATTATTAATATGGAGGGAACAAGGTTGACTCCAGTTTTGGGGTGTTTTCATTGTAAAGTCTTCCCAGAGCTGTAAAGAGTTGAGACGGGCATCTCTGACACCACCGTCAAAATAAATGGCCAGCATACTCTGAGGCGTAAATGTTTGGGAGAAATAAGCACACAAGTAGCAGGGCCTGTGTCCTGTTAGAATACAGATTAGATCATTAAGATCTAACGCAGTCCATCCATTTCTCAGTGTTTGCATACAGTGAAGTCTATTAATTGAATGAGTACGGAGAACAGTTATGCATCAGAGGCTTACTTCTCTGTCTTTATCAATAAATTCTATCTTTAATCCTGAGAATAGACAGATCGAAAGAAAGAAATAGCCTTTTTTTTTTTACTCTTTCTTTTGGTCTTTGCATGACTTTGTCTCCATGTTTGTAAATTTCGCTAGTGACTTAGTGTAGATTTACCATTCTCCAAGGAGTTACACGTTAGGTATGAGTTAGGACTGGGCTAATTTACAAGAGCAAATGAAAACAAATAGCTGTGAACATTCCAGAAAGCTCTCTTGCTATCAGAGGGAAGACAGGAAGGGGCTGGGTGTCAGATAAAGCAACACTGTTCATTCC
Source organism: Rattus norvegicus (assembly GCF_021556685.1). Taxonomy (NCBI): domain Eukaryota; kingdom Metazoa; phylum Chordata; class Mammalia; order Rodentia; family Muridae; genus Rattus; species Rattus norvegicus. The sequence continues at coordinate 40,367,965 of NC_141546.1, read as the reverse complement.
CACTTTTAATTAAACTTGGAGATGAGTAGATCTGCGCACAGCATGATTTAAGAGGTGACAGCCCTGCTGGTTTTACTTTTAAAATCCATAATTTTAAAAGCATAGTTTCCAGAGGCTGTTGTTATCTACTGAGGTGCTGATGACAGACAACATGAAAGCCTTATTGAATAGCAGAGAGGTTCTAATATAGACAATGAGGTGAGCAGCTCTAAGTTTGCCTAGCCTGCATGAGGCCGTAAGTTCAATGTTCCCTACTGCAAATGAGAGTGGGCTTGAGCATCAAGGGAATACACTGCTAAGGGTTTACAGAGGGTTTCTACTTATTTTTGAAATCAACCCCACCGAGGGTATCTTAGTTATATTTTACAGTTAAGAAAAATTGAGATCCTCTAGAAGCAGAATCCAGGAGTGGAAAGGGACCTGATTCCAAACATGAATGTGTTTTTCATGCGCACAGTGAGTCATACTCTGTTTTACATGGCTACAGTAAATGTGGAAAGCACATCCCAAAGGAAAGCTTTGCCATGTGGTTCCTTTCGCTGCTATACTCAAGGACACTTCAAGCCATGCAATGTTCCTCATCCCTCCATTAATTCTCTCTTGGCACATAAGCATCCTAAGGGACAATCTGGTTCCACAGACACTGTGTACCTAGAAGCACCCCTACATTGTTAGACACTGCGACCTCTCTTGGTGCTGCCCTAACAGTTTGTGTCCCAAAGCTGATATTCTTTCTTCAGACATTGTCTCATTGGTTCCCTCACCTTCCGGGTTATCTCAGGCTCCTCCAGGTAATTACATCAGAGCCTTGGAGCTCATCGGAGTTGTTCTTTTATGGATTGACATTACGATGAAGCCCTCTGCTCTTTTTCTTCAGTAGACCCAAGAGTTGACTGGGAAGACATGGCTGCTTCTGCTCTGCTTTTCTGTGCTTTTGGGAGGAATGATGAATGGGGGGATGAGCCCAGTAGGGCCTGTGTTATTTGTGTGTGGTGACTCAATGCAGTCATACCCATATAAACAACACACCATTTTAAATTTTCATAAACTGTAATCTGTAATGGCTCCCAGAGTACCAACTATTTTCTCTCCCCTACATATCATGCGCTCTTAACTGTCTATAATTACACAATTAAGCAGCAAGGCACTGGGGCCACAAGAGTCATTAGTACAAAGCCTTTCAACTTTCATAACCTGTCACCGGGGACAGTTTCTCACACTAGAGGATAACAGACTTGTCCACTCAAGTGTCTCAAAGCAGACAACACCTTCTGGAGATGGTGACGCTCCCAACACCTTGACAGTCACAGGAAGCTTAAGAAAGAAGGGAACTCAGGCTGGGGAGCTAGCTCTTTCAATAGCATGCTTTCCTTGCTGAGTTTGCTACCCAGAAACCCCACTAAAAACCAACAAAAAACAAAACAAACCAACCAACTGCTGGACATTATGGTGTGCTCCTTTAATCTCATATTCCTCATATTCAACTTTGATTACTCTCTCTTCTTCCCCTCCCTTCCCCCATCCCCTTAACCCCTCCCTCTCCCAACTACCCCTTATAGTGTCATGACTTTTTTTTTTTTTTTGGTGAATACTTTTAAAGATCTCCTTATTTCATTTATGTGTGCATAGGTGTATATGTATGTATGTCTCTCTCTGTATATTTGTATGAGTGTATATGCACACATATGCTCATGAAGACCAGAAGAGGGCATTCTATCTCTTGGAACTGAAGTTACTGGTATGTACGACCCGCCTAGGGTGGGTGCTAGGATCCAAATTCTGGCCCTCATCATTGGGCAGTAAGTGTTCTTTACTGCTGAGGCATCTCTCCAGTTCTTTTTTTTCCTTCATAATTTTCTATCCATTATTGGTTGAATCCATACCTGTGATACTCAATGGGATATAGATCCAACTCTAGGATCTCAACACCCCACACATGCTAGCTGGGATTCCGCCGAGTTAAGATGGTAAAGTGCTGATCTCGTCTTGAACTGTGTATAACCACCACCATTTGGGGGCTAAATGTTTTGTGCTTTCATTGACTAAGCTCTTCTTTATTTAAATCTGCTGTGGATCTTCCATATCCCACATTTTCGTTACATACAAAACAGTGAGAAGGAAAATGAACTTCTTGAACTCATTGTTCTGTCTGTGTCTGCTCATCTGTGACAGTGACTCTTCGATTTTCTGTCCAATGGTTTTAAAAGAATTTGAATTCAGAGAGATCTATAAACCATAGTCAGTTAATAAAGATTGTAGTTTTACAGTGGCATTCCTGTCAGCTTAGTTGAAAGGGTGTGGAACAGAGGTACGTGTTGTTGGACAGGGACTCTTGGAACATATTGGGGGTAGGAACTCTTCAACTAGTGCATTGAGTGCCAGGATTGGTCCTCTTCTGCCAGGTCTTTCTAATCATTATCATTCTTGCATCAGCTTACATCGTAACATGTTTGAAGGAATAAATCTTTGATTAGAGTTAGAAGAGAGGGGTTGAAGATGACCTAAGCAACAAGGAATATATTACTGTAAAAATTTGTTTCCTAAAGGACTATTTACTTGGAAAAAAACCTGTGTTTTGAGATTTCTTAAAACAGAACACGATCATTCCATTCCCCCTTTCAAGTGAGGTTCAAGCATCCTTCTTTTGCCCTCCTTCCTGTCAGTCTTCTTGGGTCTGTGATGTGTAGCAGGAGCAGCCTATATTTTATGACTAATATCCACTTATAAGTGAATACAAATTGAGGGATATCCAGGGATCCCACACACTCAGAGGAGAAAGAGGTATGAGGGAAGGATTATGGGAGAGGTTGATCTGGAGGTCGGCAGTGGATATAAAGAGAATAAATTTTAAAAATTAATTAATTAATTTAAATATTTATAATATATGAAGAATTACTACCATGAAAGAAAAGAAAAAATTGAACGAAGGAGCAAGTCACTGAGTAACAGTGTTTCATGGTTCCTGCCTCTGGGATCTTGCCTTGAGCTCTTTGCTGCTGAAAAGTGATATAGAAGTGTAATTCAAATAAATTCTTTTCTTCCTAAGCTACATTTAGTTATGTTACTTCTTCACAGTAATAATTGTTTTTAGAAAGAAAAATAAAAACTGAGAAAACAAATGTCTTTTGACACATGCACATATTTATATATCCTAGCCTATGCCTTGTGTCTTCTGGGGCTCTGGTCCTCATGCACTCTGGCTAGATCTCCATCCAGAGTCTGTGCACTCTGAACTTTATGGTACTCTTTACTCTAGAACAGTGTGCACACTTGGCCTTGTCAACTCGAGCCTGTTCTTTCACCTGTGACCTCACTTAACTACTGCAACTTCCTGGTCTCTCGCCATATTTCCAGTCCTGTGCTCCTCAATGCTCCTAGGAAATCCTTCCGTACTTAACACTTCTTATTATAGGACATGATTCCAGATGTTACAATGCCCTTCTCACTAACTCTGTATGTCTTTGACTTTGAGAATATATTTATATCTTATACTTCTTGAAAGTAGGCATTGTACTTCACTGTACTCAGTCCTAAGTGTTAAATAAATTTTTTAAATGCAATAAAAATGCTAAAGATGAACTTACTGTTAAATGTCAGATAAGGTGTGTGTGTGTGTGTGTGTGTGTGTGTGTGTGTGTGTGTGTTTTGCATGTATGTGTGGCAGGGTTAGGCACAAAATGTGTTTGTGCATGTAGGTACCTTCACTGTTATTCCTCAGGTGCTCTCCACCTTGTTATCTTGAAACACTTGAAACAGGGACTTTTGCTGGCCTGGAACTCATAATCTAGTGGGCCAGGGAGCCCCAGTCATTCCCATATCTCCATACTGCCAGTACTAGTATTGCAAATGCATAATAGTGATTTAAACGAACAAACAAACAAACAAATACATGATTCTAAGTATCAAACTCAGGTCCTCATACCTGTATGGCAAGCACTTTACCAACTGAACCATCTCCCCAGAAGCCTTGAATGTCTATGCACCTTAATGTACATACATTCAACTATTAAGACTTTCCCTATCAACTAGAACATTATACACAATGAAATCTCTTCCTCTTAAATTGGCTCACTAAGAGTTAATCAGAAAATCTTTAGTTTCAACCCTCCTCAATTTCCAAGTCCCCTTTGCTGCCATAGTCCATCTGGCCCTATGAACATAATTGCATCTCCCTCTGATGAGTCAGTGAGTTGCTGGACCTTGGGGCTGTGATGCTGACCATCAATTATCATTGCGTAGGACAAAAGATATAGATGTGGAAGAGACTGAGTATTGAACTGCATCTGAACGAGTCTAGCATAGCCTGTGGAAACCACTTTGTTGAATAAATCCCTTGTCAGTTTGTTCCTACTGTTAGGGCTTTTTTCGTCTAAAAACTTGCTCAGTTCAAGGAGAAAAGAAGGGAAAAACCCAATGCTGTATTATGTCTTTCTGTGGAAAATGGGAGCAGGTCTACTCACCTCCTACAGGGCACTGGTGACAAACCAAAGAAGGATGTCAGCTCAGTTTCCTTTAGTCAACCAGTGACTTTATTATGGTTATTTACAAGAGCATGGGGGAAGGGTTACTGACATGAGCACAGGTAAGGGGTAACCTACAGGAACATAGGTTAAAGATTACTCACTCGATCGTGAATGAGTGCTAACCTGAAGGGACATGGGTGAAGGAGGGTTTTTCTGCTAGAACCGGAGTAAGGCCTTCCCTACAGGAGGAAGGGTGAATAGTCATTTTTCAGGAGCTTGAATGAGTGGTTAGAGGAGCCTGCATGGCTCAAAGACAGCTGCTTCACCAAATGCCCACCTCCCCATGGGTTAAGACTCTTGATATCTCTATCAGTGTACTGCCCTACGTGACTTGCAGGCAGTTCAACCCCTGGGAGTCTTCTCTTCTCAGCAATTTCATTCCTGGTTGGATGGTCATGGGGAAGAGCCTTGTAAGTCCGGTAACTTTCAGGATTTTTCAGAGCCTTCCAAGTTAACTTTATTTCCTAGGACTTGACAAGCTTCCTTCTGGGATGGAGTGCTTCACTTTGGAGGAAAGAACTACAGAATCCAAATCAGGATCCGAACTAATAGGGTTCAGAAAGAGTTCTGTCAATGTTTGCATTCAAACCAGCCTCTCTAGTCTAAGACAGTCCTCTTACTTTATAGATAGGAACCTGAGCCCACAATACTGAGACTAACTGGAGAGGGATGGGGGTGGGGGCAACCCTTAACTGTTTACTTCACCTTTCGGTGTTCTTCATTATCACTGGAGAGAGTCCTGTTTGCTTGTTTTGTCTGGGGTTTACTTTTACTTTTACATAATCCTTTGATTGAGAGTGGAGAATGTGAGAATGTCTTGCCCTGCCAGTCATGAGAATTGGTCTCAAGTTCTGTGTCTAATTCTTAGACAAGCCATTCTATGTCTTAAATATTACTGATATTTAGTATTCTGAAATGTAGAAAATTGATCCCAAGTTTTCAAGAGCAGCGAGTCTTCTCGTAGTCCAGTTGTACATGGTCCAAATATATAAGGTAAGAAACACTAAAAGCCATCAAAGATTGACTAGGGCTAGCAACTCCAAATTCTGTGTGTAATGCTAAAAATGTTAGTGACATTGACTCTCGTCAACATGTGCAAAGTGGGAACAGGGATGGGGGAATAATTCTTAATAATTTTTACAGCAAAGTGAAAAATTAAGGAAAGGTAAAGTACCAAATGGGAGGTGATTTCAATAGAGGAAAAAAAATCCATCGAATCTCTTCTGTCCAGGCTTTCCTCATATGACAGTGGCAGAAACTGGAGGAACCCTGGTGGAGGTTTGAGATTGTATAATCACCTGCCAGTCCACAGGTGGCCCACCTAGACCCAAAATGATGCACTGTTCATGAGGTACCCACCTACTCAGGAGAAGCCGAAGCCCAGATCCCCATCTGTGTCTGCCTCCGGCTTTGACCTTGCCTATCTGCCAGCTGTTTGTCATGTTGCCAGCATCAGCACCATCAGAGCTTGTGCCTCGGGTGTCTTTCATTTTACCAGTCTGTCCGTCCTCACATCCGTGCTCACATCCATGCTCATGTCCGTGCTCACATTTCTAGGATCAGCTTGAGGTTTTCCTTTGGCAGAGAGTTAAGTCTGTCCCAGCCGCTAAGGTGGAGCTGCAGTCTTAGCTCTCTCCTGTTTAGTTGCTTGTCTATGAAGTGATCAGCTTTCCCTTCTAATTCAGTCGTTGACATTAGAAACAGGGGTACAACCCGTAACAGGAGTGGCTCACATGTATCCCTGGAGTCTTTGGAGGGGCCAGCCAGCTTGCTATTGCCCATCCTCAGGCCTGTCATCCTCTTATCTGATTATCACATCTATTATAGAATCACATGTCAGTTGATATCTACTTGAAAGCCTTCTTATACATGTCTCTTAGTGCTCTGGACTGTGTCATCCAGATCCCCCACTCTTCTGGTTAAGTCCAGCCTCTACTCTCACTGTAGCGTTTATTAGTGCCATTGTGGTCTAGCACCAGTAGGACACGATGAAGAGCGCATGCGTATCTAACAGCTGGTACGTCTTGGCACTCTCTTCCTCCCAACTTCAGCCTCCCGCTGTTCTCCCATGTTTGCACGGATACCCTCATACTACAGGCAAACATTTTGTCCTCAAAACAGAGCTTTCTTTTACGTTGGCCAGAAACAAAATGGTAAAAGATGTAGGCAGTGAGAACTCTTTTTCTAGCTTCTACCAGAAGGCGATTCTGTATGAAGAGTCACCATCTGGACTGTGTGAAGCTGTAAAATGACCTTTTCTCACTCTTACCATCCAAGTTTCTGGAAGAAGGTCAGCAAACAAAATCCTCCCCAGAAGTGAGTCAGAGCCTGAGAACCCGTGTCTTTCTGCTTCCCTTCACCGCTCCAAGTAGCAGCAGAGGCATCCGCTCTGATTCCAGTTGGACTCGGTTCAACACATTAATCTTGGAACAGAATCACAAGACGGTTCTACAATTTTGAGACACAGAGTGCCTGTCAGGATATATTCAAACAACTGTGTTTATAATAACTGTCATATACTAGAACATAGGGCATTGCAGATACATCCCTGGTTCTACAAACACAAGAATCTGATTATTGTTCTCCATTTTCTTTTTCATGTTGAATTTCACTGACTGGAATTGCTTTGCCACAATAAAATTCTCCCAGAAGCCAACACCAAAATTTGTGGCTAGTTGTCAAACCAACCAGAGTGCTATTTGCCTGCACAACACATATTCATTCTTTTCTTCCCCTAACTTAAAACGGCCCGAATAGCTGAGAATAACAATGCGTGCACTTTTGAGAAGACTAAATTTCCCAGCATCCTTTGAATAGAGAAGTGCTCAGTGCGATGTAGGATGGGAATTGTTCCTGCATCTTCCAAGGTCTTCAGTGGCTTCTTTCCATTTTTCTGACACCTTTTTATTCTTTCTTCACATCTCTTCCCTCACCCCCCAACCTGCAAATGCTAGAACTGACGGCTATAACTGTGTGGATAGTAGCTGTTATATCCTAAAGTCTAATAGGTAGAGGAAGAGTGTAATCCAGGGACACTGAGACGCTCAGGAACCCCCAGCTATACGTGTGGTTACCGCACGGAATATGGAACCACCATCCTTTACTCTCCTTAGCAAGGTTGTGCAAAAGCATCCTGTAATTTGCATAAATCTTCGTGCTCTCTCGTCTCTTCAAACTAGCTGAACGGTCTCCTCATCGTGGATAGACTTACTGTGGTGGCTTGAATAAGAGTGGCCCCAAAGGCTCGTGTATTTGAATGCTTGGTCATCAGAGAGTGGCATTACTTAAGAGAGACTGGGAGGTGTGGTTTGTTGGAGAAAGCCTGTCACTGGGAGTGGACTTTGTGGTTTGTGCCCGTGGATTTGGATGGAGAACTCTCAGCTGTTTCTCCAGCACTGTGTCTGCCTGCATGCCACGATGCTCCCTGCTCTGGTGACAATGGACCTAGATTCTAAAACTGTAAGCAAGCTCCAATTAAATGCTTTCATTTATAGAAGTTGCTGTGGGCCTGATGTCTCTTAACTGCAACAGAACACTGACTGAGACACTTATATTAAACTTTACATTTAAAATAAATACTTTATTCCATTTTGTAGAGTGGGTCATCATGTGATTATTCAAACATTCATTTAAAAAGGTTACACTTTGGGATGGGGCTGGGAATATAGCTCTGTGGTAGAGTACTTACCTGTCAGATAGAAGGCCTTGAATTCTATCCCTAGAACCACAACGAAAGAGAACATATGCTTTGGATTACACAGCATGTGAAATATAGATAAATATAAAAAGAAAATGCAAATACTTTGGCTTTAAATTAATATAGATACAGTTTACTTTTCATATAGAGAACCCTATTGATAAATATGTAAGTTTATAAACACTACATTGTATAGTTAGAATACAGGAAGTAATTCTATCATTCTAACAAGGTATGCTTTGGCAAGCTTTCTTTCAATTAATGTTTTGCACTATGTATTTTCCAAACTGTTTTCTGTTTTACCATTCTATTTATAACTGTCCCAATTGTATCTTACACTTTCTACAGTGCCGGCCAATCTCTGTTTCTCATTGTTCAACTTATATGAATTACCCGAATGTAATTATTGGCATGTAGATATAGTTCTTCCATTTTATCTTATTGTATTATTTTTGTAGCTTTTTCTTCCCTTTTACTTGTTTGTCTCTTTCTTTTACTCCCTTCCTTTTGAATTATTTGAAAATCTTGAACTTGGGTCTTTTTTATACTTGCAAGCTGCCAGTGTCCTGTTTTCTGGCTACTGCTACAAAGTCAGATGTTAACTCTCCCTACTTGATTCACCTCATGAGACAGTCGTTGAGTCTTGCCCCTCCCTGACCCATGAATCTACCTCCTAGTTTTGCTTTTAGAAATTTTCTAAAAGGGCCAGGTGCATCCTGGTACATGTTTTATTGTAATAAGTAAGATAGAGATTGTCCGTGATACTGTAATAAGTGTGTTTATTCTATCTTTAACTTTTGGAGACAGGGTTCATGTAGCCACCTGTTATAGCTGAGACATTACCTGATGGTCTGCCTGCCCCTTGTCTCCTACATGTTGCAACTACTATAATACTTCATCATGCTTGGTTAGTGCAGGACCCAGGGCTTTGTGTATTCTGGGCAAGTTCTCTACCAACTGAGCTGTATCTTTTACTTACAACATGGATCCCCCATGACTTTTTTTCAAAAATATGTATTTTGAAGTTTCTTTTTCTATTCCTATAATACTTTTTATGATTCATAAAATTCTATAGATATCATTGCTTTTCAAGACGACCTTCATAGTTTAATTTCTAAAGAAACGTTTGTTTTACAAAGAAAAATTTGTATTTGAAATATCATGGCTATGCTGGGTTTTTATTAGTATGTTTTTAACTGTGATAGACTCATGAGTAGGAACATGGCTAATATGGTATACGTGTTATTTTCTAGAAAAGTCATGGCACATACTTCACTAATATTAAGTAGTAAAATAAAATCGGTCTCATTGCAAATGATTAATTATCTGATAATTTAAAATGACCAATCTTGTTAGGACTTAAAAAACAAAACTCCACTTTTAAGGTTTCTATTTATAATAATTAATAACACATTTCAAAAAAATTACTAGGTGCCAAGTATATTTAATTGTACTTAAGCCTTCTGTCAGAGCTTGACTAAATCATTAGCTTATGATCAAGAGGGTAAAATTACAGAATTGTAATATCAAAGGGACTGTACCAGATATCCCATCTCCTCCGCTGGTCATGCTTGTATGGGAATATTGTATGTATATGTATGCTGTATGATTGTATGTTGCATGGAAGTGAGCACCTGTTGGTCAATGTGTGTCAATCAGAGTTAACTGGTGGATACTTGAACAGTCTACCAGACACAACCGAAGAGCTTCTGATTATACTTCTAACCAGCCTGCAGCTGAGACTGGTGCTGCTTGTCCAGGTCAACCCTGAGGATAACTGTTCTCTAGATACTATTTAGTTTACACATCTCTATGAAAATCCACACTGATGATTCCTTTATTCTTGGTAATATCATTTGCCATCCTGGATGCTGATGGGCTTTCTGTACACAATTCTCTCACCCAGTCTACAGTATGCCAAATCTCTGTATAAGGTGCACATAGGATAAAGTTATGGATTCAAATAGATTTAGAGATTGGGGTCATGGCTCAGTAGGTGATGTCCTTCCAGAGGAAGTACTAGAACCTGAGTTCTCAAGTACTAGGACCAGCACGCATAAATAAAGCTGAATGTGGTTGTGTCTGTCTCTAGTACCAGTGTTTCTAAGGTGTCCTGGCACACAGCACAGTGATTGGAAATAGGCCTTCTCTCCAACAAGGTAGAAGAGTAAGACCAACATCCAAGGTTGTCATCTAAGTCACACATGTGCAGTGTCACTCATGTTTTTGTGCACACATGCTTGTGTACTCTCTCTCTCTCTCACATACTCTCTCTCTCTCTCTCTAAATATACATAGATAGATATAGATATAGATGGTATAGATAAAGATATAGATATAGATATAATCTCCATCTATTTCTATCTTTTTCTCTCTCTCTGTCTCTCACACATACTTTGGGTGGGAAAGATTGATTTTTCTAAAAAGATATTTTAAACAGATTGTGGTTCAAATGCTAGATCTTGCTTTCCTAATTGTGTGATCCTTGAATCTTTCCTTTATGGTTTCATTGTTCCTTTGAGTATCACATATAGAAAAGGGAGAGCGATGTGTCCATATTGTAGTGAGTAAGATTTGATAAAGGAACGTATGTCCAGTGAGCATACAATCCTTATAAGACATGGTCTTTGGGCCAGCCCTGAGGGTGAAGTGGCAATCAAAACTTGCTAACAGTTAGGGACAGAGGAAGAGCATCTAAGATGGGGGTATGGAGGAGATCTAGTCCAGTGCATTGTGGGAAGAGTGAGAAGTTAGGAGAGAAGAGCAAAACCAGGAAGAAGAGGGAGAATCAGAAGGAATCAAAACTCTAGATGGCTGGGACAGCACAGAGTATTCCTAAGGGAGGGTAAACCATTCACCCTAAAAGAAAGGGCCCAATAACAGGGACTACAGCTCATTTATAGTGGACACCACCTGAGATCATTTAATACACGTCCTATTGTATGTGATAGAGGTGGAATTTGAGCCTCTGCAGTTGTTGATGGTACTATTCTGTCTGTGGCTGCTCTCAATTCTAATTTCCTGCTTTCCGAAGGATGTATATCCTGGATGATAGTGGCACATCTTGTTGAATGTACATACTCATCTGAAGTTAGTTTAAGATGATTTACACTAGGGTCCTGTTCTGTTTCCATGTAAGAAAACTGAGTCTGAAGAAGCAAAGGCCTGACAGCATCTTACCTGAGAGACTAAGAGCCTTGAGCATTTCCCATGGCTTCTGTTGAGGTCCGGTGGCTATCAAAGATGGTGGCAGGTGTTGATAGAGATGACTTAATTAGTAAAGTGCTAGCTCTTCAACCAGGAGGACCTATGTTTGATCCAGAGCCAACATAGACACCATGTATCATAGTACATACTTGTAATACCAGTCCTGGGACGGTGGAGGCAGGAGACTCTCGAGCTCACTAGCTACATGTAGAGCCTTTCTGGAAAGCTCCAGGCTAGTGAGACACTGTCTCAAACATGCAAGATGGACAGCCTCCTAAGAAACAACAGCCAAGTCTGACTCCTGGCCTCCACATGTGCAAGTAATACACACACACACACACACACACACACACACACACACACACACACACACACACACACGAGATAGGTAGATGGATGGATGGAAATAGATAAATACCTATATGGATGGATTGGTAGATGGATAGCTGGACAGACAGATAGAGCAATAAATGATAGAATATGAAGAAGGAAAGTTTCTTTATAGAGATCCACTAGTGAAAGCAGAGAGTCTATAATCCTATGTAGGTCTTTGATTTTCCTACTTACTTCTATTATATCATTACAGCTTAAATTTTTCTGTTCCCCAACCAAGATCAGGTATCTTTTGCTCACTGCCAGTGTGATTGGTGGACAGCTGAAATTTCCTGGAATTGAATAGTTGTCTTTCTTGGCTTCTTTTATATCATCTCTTGTCTTTTGCATGCTGAAATCCATTCCATTAGTTTGCCTTGCAGTAACTGATGGATATGTGATTGACTCTTTTAGAATTATAATTAGCTAGGGTGACCTTTCATGCACTACTGAATTATTAAGATTAGCAAAGTGTGCCTGCTGCAGGATATATAATTTCTAAAATTGACATTTTTAGAATGAGATGTATCTATATAGTATCTTTGCATACTATAAAATATGTTTTATAAAAAATAGAGATGTATTTTGTGTGTATAAAATACATACAATATTGATAAATTGTCCTATGCTGCTCATGTTTGTTAAAGCTGTACTCAGGGATGAGGACACATCCCCTTGTCTCAAGAATGTTTACTTCAAGTGTCCTCCAAATCTTCTGTCCTGAGTTAGACTGGGCCTCTGGCTCTATAATGTGAAGAGAAAAAAACGGCAAGCTGCCGGGGGGGGGCGTGTTAAAAACTCTGTTCGTGAGAACAGCTAGAAGGTAAACCATTTCCAGCCCAGGTCACTGTTTTTTTTGTTTGTTTGTTTGTTTGGTTTGTTTGGTTTGGGTTTTTTTGTAACATAAAAATGACCCCCTTGGAACCCTCAAGTAGGAATCCATTAAAGAAACTCAATGAAAAACTCAAGCAGAAGCATCAACTTCCCTAGCTGATTCATGCTGCGTGTGAGAAGCCCTGGTCTCATGACACTCCCTTTGCTCTCTCAGTTAGGCTGTTCCAGCCCTCTCTGCTGCATATAATAAACTCACTATTTGATGATGCTTTGCTATCTGCTGCTTCTATTTTTATCTCTCTCCTTATCTATCTATTTATCTATCTATCCATC